>NC_135821.1:19470379-19490520 GCF_964213995.1 Mustelus asterias
GGAAATTCCTCCCCCCCCCCCTCCCCCCCCTCCCTCCCCCCCTCCTCCCCCCCCCCCCTCCCTCCCCCCCCCCCCTCCCCCCCGACTGTCAACGGGGTTTCACATTCTCCGCAACCCGCCCGCTAAAATTCCAGTGGCGGGCAGGTTGGGAGAATTCCGACCATAAAGCTACAACAAGTAAAGCCCAACCCTGGGATAGGTCCATATTTTTGGTGGGGGTTACCAGATAAGAAATCCCAAGGTACATTCTGAAGCCAGACTTGACCCCAACAATTTTCTATTCTGGTATTAGTGTGATGTTTCACCCCAGGCGGGATTCTACTGACAAACTAAGGAGCTTTTATCGTAACAAACTTCACTGAACAAATGAATTAGCTTAATCTTTAACAATTGAACAATACTTAAACATGGCAAGATACAATTCTTAACCTACTGCTATGAGTTCCAATTCAAGCAATATTCCTCTTATAGACTTAAACCCCTCTTTACAATTAGTTAGCAAAACACGGATATACTTGATTGTCTTAGGTTAACAGTCCTGGAGCTTTCAGAACACCTCTGGAGAGAGACATAGAGATGCTGCTTTCTTCTGCTAGCTCAGGCAGCAACTGCTTGTATTCATAAAATGAAACTGAAACTCTTTCTTTCCTGCAAACTCAGCTCCTCCCATTAATCACATGACTGTCTCTGTCAATCAACCTAATCAAAACTCTACTGAAACCCCAGGGAGAACCTAAGTAAACACAAATGCATTAGCTCTGCTTAAACAAACACTCCATTCTGAAATGAGTACTTATTGTTCTCCCAGCCACAAATTTAAGGGTTTTCCAAGACAAACCGTCACCCTGCAAAACAGAGCATACCCCTTACAAGAAACATGAGATAAATATATTTCTTAAAGGCACAGTTTCATCACAAGATATTAACGTTATAATGCTGTGATGGTTGAAATCTCCCTTCTCCTTGTGCAGTCTTCCAGGATCGAGGATGATTTACTTCCAATCCCGTTTGGTGGGTTTGGAGATGGCTGGTAAATCCAATGCATGATCTGCAGATTCTGCCTGGTGTGGGGCAGGTGGTGTTGAAGGGTTGGGTTGATGAGTTCTTCGGAGGTTTGTGCAATCCTTCCAATCCCTCGACTTTGCCTCTGAGTGTTCCCGATGAAGTCTCTCGCTGTGTTCCGTTCCTTCCCGAATGAACCTCCGCCATTTTAGTCGATCACATGCCCAAGACTCCCACGAATCCTAGTGGGGATGTTTGACCTGTTCAGGGAAGCTCCGAGGACATTCCTAAAGCCTTCCCGCTGTCCCCCTGAGAATCTCCTGCCGTGACTGAGTTCGAAGTGGAGCGGTTGCTTCGGGAGTCTGGTGTCAGGGATACGGACGACATGTCCGACTCAGCTGAGCTGGTTTTGAGTGTTTAGCACCTCAATGGGCAGGTGGACGAGTAATCCAGAGACCCAGGACAATCCTCCGGGGACCCGGGTTCGAATCCCACCATGGCAGATGGTGAAATGTGAATTCAATACAAATTTGGAATTAAAGATCTAATGATGTCTTGATTTGATTTGATTTGATTTATTGTCACATGTATTAGCATACAGTGAAAAGTATTGTTTCTTGCGTGCTATACAGACAAAGCATACCGTTCATAGAGAAGGAAAGGAGAGAGTGCAGAATGTAGTGTTACAGTCATAGCGAGGGTGATAGAGAAAGATCAACTTAATGCACTATTCAAAAGTCTGATGGCAGCAGCAGGGAAGAAGCTGTTCTTGAGTCGGTCGGTACGTGACCTCAGACTTTTGTATCTTTTTCCCGAAGGAAGAAGGTGGAAGAGAGAATGTCCGGGGTGCGTGGGGTCCTTGATTATGCTGGCTGCTTTGCCGAGGCAGCGGGAAGTGTAGACCGAGTCAATGGATGGGAGGCTGGTTTGCGTGATGGATTGGGCTACATTCACGACCTTTTGTAGTTTCTTGCGGTCTTGGGCAGAGCAGGAGCCCATACCAAGCTGTGATACAACCAGAAAGAATGCTTTCTATGGTGCATCTGTAAAGGTTGATGAGAGTTGTAGCGGACATGCCAAATTTCCTTAGCCTTCTGAGAAAGTAGAGGCTTTGGTGGGCTTTCTTACCTATAGTGTCGGCATGGGGGGGGACCAGGACAGGTTGTTGGTGATCTGGAAACTTGAAGCTCCCGACCATTTCCACTTTGTCCCCATTGATGTAGACACACCTTTCCTGTCTCTGGATTTTGAGCATCTTGTGAGGGCAGAGTTGCTGGAACTTCTCCAGGTTCCTGCTGCAGGGTGTGTATGTCTCAAAAGCACATTGGAACGCGGGGATCACTGCTGCCCAGTAAACCACAAGCTTGATCTCTGCTTGGAGATGCTGCTCAGATGCTCTCAGCACCCTGGTAAAGGCTGTGCTGGCCGGCCTTCGAGGCCTGACTCTCACACCACAAGCAATGGCGGGTGCTCTTGTAACGGCGCAGAAGGACCCAGGTTCTGTTTCAGGTATCCTGGCAGTCACGTGGCCCAGCGATAAGGGAGCCATTGACTCGGATAGCAACCGATCACTCTCAATTAATCTAAAAGACCTTCAGACATTAAGTGTGGAAAGACCCCCCCTCCCCCACCCTGGTTTACACATTCTTTCTCAAATTCACATGTAACGTATCCAAAGGTGTTGGGTGGGATTTTCTGACTGCGTTCTGCTCGAGCTGAACGGACCTTTCCATGGTCCGGCTCTCGCTCACCCACGATCGCCGTGGCGGGCGGAATGGGAAAATTCGTTGTTATTTTCCGAAGGCAATCTATCCGAGTTGTATTAGCATGAATTGTTCCCCACTGTCTCCCTTGGGAGACCATTCCATAACTAGACCACTCATTCTAATGGCCGGCACGGTGGCACAGTGGTTAGCGCTGCTGCCTCACAGCGCCAGGGGCCTGGGTTCGATTCCTGGCTCGGGTCACTGTCTGTGTGGAGTTTGCACGTCCTCCCCGTGTCTGCATGGGTTTCCTCCGGGTGCTCCGGTTTCCTTCTCACAGTCCTAAGATGGGTTAGGTGGATTTGCCATGCTAAATTGCCCCTTAGTGTCAGGGGGACTAGCTAGGGTAAATATGTGGGGTTAGGGGGATAGGGCCTGGGTGGGAATGTTGTTGGTGCAGACTCGATGGGCCAAATGGCCTCCTTCTGCACTGTAGGGATTCTATGAATATCTGAAATAGGTCCTGGGCCTAATTTTAATTCTGTTTCGGGGATTGGTTTTGAGTTAAAACCTCGTCCCAGTTTCTGCAGATCACCGGAAGGCCCTGGTGGAATGTGGGAATTTGAGATCAGCCCATCCTGATCACAGAGTGAGAAAGGATTGGTTGATCAAATGGAGAGCGTTAATGGAAAGAAGGTCAGTGACTCAGTGACCCTGCTGGTCAGACACTCCCTTGTAATTTAAATGTGTGGCCCATGAACATGGTTGTTGTTCTGGAGCCTAAGTGGGTTAGCATTATATTCACTGGAGTTTAGGAGAGTGAGAGGGGATCTCATCGAAACTTATAAAATTTTAACAGGGTTAGACAGGGTAGATTCAGAAAGAATGTTCCCGATGGTGGGGGAGTCCAGAACTAGGGGTCATAGTTTGAGGATAAGGGGTAAACCTTTTAGAACTGAGGTGAGGAGAAATTTCTTCACCCAGAGGGTGGTGAATGTGTGGAATTCACTACCATTGAATGTAGTTGAGGCCAAAACATTGCCTGATTTCAAGGAGAAATTAGATATCGCTCTTGGGGCTAAAGGGATCAAGGGATTTGGGGGAGAGGTGGGGGGAATCAGGATATTGAATTTGATGATCAGCCATGATCAAAATGAATGGCGGAGCAGTCTCGAAGGGCCGAATGGCCTCCTCCTGCTTCTAGTTTCTATGTTTCTATGGGACACGGGTGATGAGCAGAATATCTGTTTTCCAAGGTCTCTGGTTGCAGGAGGAACACTTCTGATTGGTCTCGATTCGCAGACGGGACTCAGAGCTTATCAGGAAGGGTGGAGAGAGGGAGAGCGAGAGAGTGAGGGAGGGAGAGGGAGAGAGAGGGAAGGGAGGGGTGAGAGAAACAGAGCGAGAGTGAGAGAGGGGGGGAGAGAGAGAGCGAGAGAGATGGGGAGAGAGAGAGAGCGAGAGAGATGGGGAGAGAGAGAGAGCGAGAGAGATGGGGAGAGAGAGAGAGAGAGGGGGAAAGAGAGAGAGCGAGAGAGAGGGGGGGAGAGAGAGAGCGAGAGAGAGGGGGGGAGAGAGAGAGAGTGAGAGAGATGGGGAGAGAGAGAGCGAGAGAGATGGGGAGAGAGAGAGCGAGAGAGATGGAGAGAGAGCGAGAGAGAGGGGGAGAGAGAGAGAGGCGAGAGAGAGGGGGGAGAGAGAGAGCGAGAGAGAGGGGGGGAGAGAGAGAGCGAGAGAGAGGGGGGGAGAGAGAGGGGGGAGAGAGAGAGCGAGCGAGAGGGGGGGAGAGAGAGAGCGAGCGAGAGGGGGAGAGAGAGAGAGCGAGAGAGAGGGGGAGAGAGAGAGCGAGAGAGGGGGGAGAGAGAGAGCGAGAGAGAGAGGGGGAGAGAGAGGGGGGAGAGAGAGAGGGGGAGAGAGAGAGGGGGAGAGAGAGAGCGAGAGAGAGAGGGGGAGAGAGAGAGCGAGAGAGAGAGAGCGAGAGAGAGAGGGGGAGAGAGAGAGCGAGAGAGAGAGGGGGAGAGAGAGAGCGAGAGAGAGAGCAAGAGAGAGGGGGGAGAGAGAGAGAGCGAGAGAGAGGGGGGAGAGAGAGAGAGCGAGAGAGAGATGGGGAGAGAGAGAGAGCGAGAGAGATGGGGAGAGAGAGAGAGCGAGAGAGATGGGGAGAGAGAGAGAGCGAGAGAGATGAGGAGAGAGAGAGAGCGAGAGAGATGGGGAGAGAGAGAGAGCGAGAGAGATTGGGAGAGAGAGCGAGAGAGATGGGGAGGGAGAGAGCGAGAGAGGTGGGGAGAGAGAGAGCGAGAGAGGTGGGGAGAGAGAGAGAGCGAGAGAGATGGGGAGAGAGAGAGGGGGAAAGAGGGGGAGAGAGAGAGAGCGAGAGAGAGAGGGGGAAAGAGAGAGAGCGAGAGAGAGGGGGGGAGAGAGAGAGAGCGAGAGAGAGGGGGGGAGAGAGAGAGAGCGAGAGAGAGGGGGGGAGAGAGAGAGAGCGAGAGAGATGGGGAGAGAGAGAGCGAGAGAGATGGGGAGAGAGCGAGAGAGGCGAGAGAGGGGGAGAGAGAGAGCGAGAGAGAGGGGGGGAGAGAGAGAGCGAGAGAGAGGGGGGGGGAGAGAGAGAGCGAGAGAGAGGGGGGGGAGAGAGAGAGCGAGCGAGAGGGGGGAGAGAGAGAGAGCGAGAGAGAGGGGGAGAGAGAGAGCGAGAGAGGGGGGAGAGAGAGAGAGAGCGAGAGAGAGAGGGGGAGAGAGAGGGGGAGAGAGAGAGCGAGAGAGAGAGGGGAGAGAGAGAGCGAGAGAGAGAGAGCAAGAGAGAGGGGGGAGAGAGAGAGAGCGAGAGAGAGGGGGGAGAGAGAGAGCGAAAGAGAGGGGGGAGAGAGAGAGAGCGAGAGAGAGGGGGAGAGCGAGGGAGAGGGGGGAGAGAAAGAGAGGGGGGAGAAAGAGAGAGCGAGAGAGAGGGGGAGAGAGAGAGAGCGAGAGAGAGGGGGGAGAAAGAGAGCGAGAGAGAGGGGGGAGAAAGAGAGAGCGAGAGAGAGGGGGAGAAAGAGAGAGCGAGAGAGAGGGGGGAGAGAGAGAGCGAGAGAGAGGGGGGAGAAAGAGCGAGAGAGAGGGGGAAAGAGAGAGAGCGAGAGAGAGGGGGGAGAGAGAGAGAGCGAGAGAGAGGGGGGGAGAGAGAGAGAGCGAGAGAGGGGGGAGAGAGAGGGAGCGAGAGAGAGGGGAGAGAGAGAGAGCGAGAGAGAGGGGGGAGAGAGAGAGAGAGCGAGAGAGGGGGGGGAGAGAGAGGGAGCGAGAGAGAGGGGGGAAAGAGAGAGAGAGCGAGAGAGAGGGGGGAGAGAGAGAGAGAGCGAGAGAGAGGGGGAGAGGGGGGAGAGAGAGAGAGCGAGAGAGAGAGGGGGGGGGAGAGAGAGAGTGAGCGAGGCTTAACAGCTTCAGCTGGCTGCCAACATGTATTTTTGAACACAGAAGGGGTTTGCTGCTCCTGTGATTTGCTCTCTGCTTTGCTGGTAAGGCAGGGGACAGGATCCAGAAAAGGCTGTTTGTGTGTTCCAAAAGCATTTGGAATACTGCGCCCAGTTCTGGTCGCCCCACTACCAGAAGGACGTGGAGGCTTTGGAGAGAGTACAGAGGAGGTTTACCAGGATGCTGCCTGGTATGGAGGAGCTTAGTTATGAGGAGAGATTGGGTAAACTGGGGTTGTTCTCACTGGAAAGACGGAGGGTGAGGGGAGACTTAATAGAGGTGTATAAAATTATGAAAGGCATAGATAGGGTGAACGGTGGGAAGCTTTTTCTCAGGTCGGTGGTGACGTTCACGAGGGGTCATAGGTTCAAGGTGAGCGGGGAGGGGGGGAGGTTTAACACAGATATCAGGCGGACATATTTTACGCAGAGGGTGGTGGGGGCCTGGAATGCGCTGCCGGGCAAGGTGGTGGAGGCGGACACACTGGGAACGTTTAAGACTTATCTAGATAGCCATATGAACGGAGTGGGAACGGAGGGATACAAAAGGATGGTCTAGTTTGGACCAGGGAGCGGCGCGGGCTTGGAGGGCCGAAGGGCCTGTTCCTGTGCTGTATTGTTCTTTGTTCTAGCTTGATTGCCTCTTCGAGTCACACGGCACAGAAAAGGCCCTTTGGCCCATCGAGTCTGCATCGACAATTACTAGCACTATCGATGCGCGAATCCAATTGAAATGGCCACTTGGTTGAAAGGCAATTGGGGATGGACAATAAAGGATGGTCTTGCCAGCAACGCCCACGTCCCATGAAAGAAGAAAAAAAAATGCAGTCAAGAGCCAATCAGTATTCAAATGGTACTCATTAGCATGCAAATTGTTGCCATTAGTGTCCAGGCCTAATTTTATTTGCAGTCTGTGCACTGGCAGGGTGAGGGGAGTGAAGATGGTGACTGGATGGTACAAATCCCAGGGTCATTGCCAATCCCTCATCCCCCCCCCCCCCGCCACCCCTTGTGAATCAGTATTCACCCCCCTCCCCACGCCTGGATTCTCTGCTGCCAGCTGAGTCTGGAAGGAGGAGTTTCTCCAGTTAACCCGCATTGCAATATTAACAGCTGTGATAATCCCCCAGAGAGCTGGCCCTGACCTCGGGGAGGGAGGGGGAATTCTGGAATAAAATGTCCGCCGTTTCATTTTTTTTTTAACCTTTATTCTTAGACCATAACACATAGGAGCAGAATTCGGCCGTTCGGCCCATCGAGTCTGCTCCGCCATGGCTGCTAAGTTTCTCAACCCCATTCTCCCGCCTTTTCCCCGTAACCTTTGATCCCCTTACCAATCAAGAACCTATCTATCTCTGTCTTAAATACACTCAATGACCAACCATCGTTGGTTCACCACTGGGGTTGTTATTGTGTTACTGTTGGGCTAGGGTGTTGTTGTTATGGGGGTTGTACTATGTTGTTGGGATAGGGTGTTTACCTGTCCTAAGTGTTATCATGGCACACTCCAGTGGGGTCCCGCCTCCGGTGGCAGGGTATAAGACCCCCTGCTCCGGCAGGACCCCTTCAGTCTGAACGGGTGAATTTGTGTTAGTAGTTTCATTGTTAATGTATTAAAGCCTTCAGTTCTAAAGCCTTGTTTCCGGGTGCTCATTGAGGTGCATCAATTTAATACATTAACTGAGAATATGGAACAGATCCTAAAACCGGATCGTCTGACACTGGACCCACGTGCGGTCGGTGCAGCTAACACGTTCGAACATTGGTGGAAGTGCTTCGAGGACTACCTGGCAGCCTCGGTAGCTATCACTACAGACAGTGATAGACTCCAGGTCCTCCACGCAAGGGTAAGCGACACGATTTACCTAGCCATTCGTGCAGCTTCCACTTACCAGGGTGCCGTCGAGCTCCTAAAGAATAGGTACATTACGCCACCCAACGAGATTCACGCTCGTTATCTCCTCGCTACACGACGTCGGCAGTCGGGCGAGACCATAGAAGACTACGCCAATGAACTCCTGCAGCTTGCCAGGGCTTGTGACTGTAAGGATGTCTCCGCCGAGCAGTACATGCAAGACCTCGCCCGAGACGCGTTCGTAGCAGGGGTAGGGTCCTCGTACATCAGACTTAAATTATTAGAAAAGGGGAAACTCAACTTGACCCAGGCAATGGGGATGGCCGTGAGGTTGGAGGCGGCGTCGAAGAGCTTGGCGCTGTACCCCGAGGACCACGTGCAGTCAACGTGGTTGGAGCAAGCTCTGCTCCCTCCTCGCCCCGCGAACCCGCGCTCCCAGATCGATTCGACGACGGCGGCAGCTCCAGGTGGCCAGCGATGCTATTTTTGCGGTGGGGCCAAGCATCCACGGCAACAGTGTCCGGCAAGAACGGCAATCTGCAGCCAGTGCGGTAAAAAAGGCCACTACGGCAAAGTCTGCAGGTCCAAACCTAAAAACGGCAGTGCAGCTTGTAACCCTCCAGAACGGAGACAATCTCCTTCGGCGTCGCAGTACCCACGAGGTCCGACCACGTGCGATCTCAGGACGGCGCCATCGTGGCAGACAGAGGAGGAGGAAGACCACCAGGAGTCGCTGCGCTTGGCGCCCTCGCCCACGTGCGATCCATGGGGGCGGCCATCATGGTCCACGACGACTAGGAGCGACCAGCAGGGGTCCTCAGCATCCACATCGGCAGCATGCAGCAGCGACCATGCAGGGGTCCTCAGCATCCACATCGGCAGCATGCAGTGACGCCCAGGGGCCAACGGTGGCGTCGATCTCTCTGGATCAGACCAGGCATTACAGACTGGAACATTCCATGATGGAGGTAAAGGTTAGTGGCAGAACTGTAAATTGTCTGTTTGACAGTGGGAGCACCGAAAGTTTCATACACCCTGAAACTGCTAAAAGGTGTGGACTCCGGGTTCTCCCTGCCAAACAGACAATTTCCATGGCATCACAGTCCCGGTCTGTACCGATCCAAGGACAATGTATGGTAACTCTTGAGGTACAGGGCACAGTTTACGAGCAATACAGGCTCCTTGTGCTACCTCACCTTTGCGCGCCAATTCTCCTCGGACTAAACTTTATGGCCCACATGAGGAGTGTGATCCTACAGTACGGTGGGCCACTCCCTTCACTGGCAGTAGGGAACCAGCCGCAGCCTCCAAATTGCCCAAAGCGCCCCGCGTGCAATCTATCCACCCTGAAGATCACGACACCATCCCTTTTTAAAAATCTGGTACCTGGCTGCAAGCCCATCGCTACTAAAAGTAGGCGTTACAGCGCTGAGGACCGGATCTTTATTAGATCTGAGGTTCAGCGGCTCCTCAAGGAAGGGATCATACAGGCCAGTGCTAGTCCGTGGAGAGCGCAGGTCGTGGTAGTCAAAAGCGGGAACAAACCTCGGATGGTCATCGACTATAGTCAGACCATTAATAGATACACGCAGCTGGATGCGTATCCTCTCCCGCGCATTTCTGATATGGTCAATCAGATTGCGCAGTACCGAGTGTTTTCTACCATAGACCTTAAGTCCGCCTACCATCAACTCCCCATCCGCCCAGAGGACCGACAATATACGGCTTTTGAGGCGGATGGTCGTCTATACCAATTCCTCAGGGTTCCATTTGGTGTCACCAATGGGGTCTCGGTCTTCCAGCGTGCTATGGACCGAATGGTGGACCAGAACGGGTTGCGGGCTACCTTCCCGTACCTGGATAACGTCACCATCTGCGGCCATGACCAGCAGGACCACGACACGAATCTCCAACACTTTCTACGCACTGCATCTCGCCTGAATCTGACCTATAACAGGGAGAAGTGCGTATTCCGTACGCATAGGTTAGCCATCCTCGGATACGTGGTGGAAAACGGGGTCATTGGCCCTGATCCAGACCGTATGCGCCCACTCACTGAACTTCCCTTGCCCGCTAGCACGAAAGCACTGAGGAGATGCCTCGGGTTCTTTTCGTATTATGCACAGTGGGTCCCCAACTACGCGGACAAAGCTCGTCCGCTCATTAAGTCCACGACCTTCCCACTTACGCCGGAGGCCCAATTGGCCTTCAAGGTTTTGAAAAGCGACATCTCGAAAGCCACGATGCACGCGGTGGATGAATCCATCCCTTTCCAGGTGGAGAGTGATGCATCGGACTTCGCCCTAGCCGCCACACTAAACCAGGCAGGCAGGCCCGTCGCGTTTTTTTCCCGCACCCTTCAAGGCCCAGAGATTCGGCACTCAGCGGTGGAAAAGGAGGCTCAGGCCATTGTGGAGGCAGTCAGACACTGGCGCCATTACCTGGCAGGTAAGCGGTTCACCCTGATCACGGATCAACGATCCGTGGCGTTTATGTTCAGTAACACGCAGAGGGGCAAGATCAAGAACGATAAGATCTTGCGGTGGAGAATTGAGCTCTCCACCTATAATTACGATATTATGTATCGTCCAGGGAAGCTCAATGAGCCCTCGGATGCCCTCTCGCGCGGAACATGCGCCATCATGCAGGAGGACCGCTTGAAGGCTCTCCACAATGATCTGTGTCATCCTGGAGTCACCAGACTCTACCACTTCATAAAAGCCCGCAACCTACCCTACTCGGTGGAGGAGGTCAGGTCAGTTACTAGAAGTTGTCGGATTTGCGCAGAATGCAAACCACACTTTTATCGACCAGACCGGGCACATTTGGTCAAGGCCACTCGCCCTTTTGAGAGGCTGAGTGTAGATTTTAAGGGCCCCCTTCCCTCAACGGATCGGAATGTCTATTTTCTTAACATAATAGACGAATTTTCCCGGTTTCCGTTTGTTTTCCCCTGTGCGGACACGTCGACTGCCACCGTCATCAAGGCATTCAGTGAGCTTTTTACCCTGTTCGGGTACCCCTGCTATATTCATAGCGACAGGGGCTCGTCGTTCATGAGCAACGACTTGAGGCAATTCCTGCTCTCATTCGGGATTGCCTCTAGTAGAACCACGAGCTACAACCCTAGGGGTAACGGACAGGTGGAAAGGGAGAATGCTACAGTCTGGAAGGCTGTCCTACTGGCACTGAAATCCAAGGGCCTTCCAGTCTCCCGGTGGCAGGAGGTCCTTCCAACTGCGCTCCATTCTATCCGCTCCCTCCTGTGTACGGCAACCAATGCTACTCCCCACGAGAGGATGTTCTCATTCCCTCGGAAGTCGTCCTCAGGGACCTCATTGCCAGCCTGGTTGACGTACCCAGGACCCGTCCTTCTGCGGCGCCATGTGAGGGCTCGCAAGTCCGACCCCTTGGTCGAACCGGTCCAACTCCTCCACGCCAACCCTCAGTATGCCTATGTGGCATATCCTGACGGGCGAGAGGACACTGTCTCCATTAGAGACCTGGCGCCCGCAGGGGACGTAGCAACTCCTGTCGCTCCTATTCCCCCAGTCACAGATCCACTACTCCTCATTACTTCCCCAGACGTGGCGCGGTCAGCACCGGGACCAGTGCATAACACTTTTACTCCCATGTACAGCTTGCCTGAGACTCGGAGATCGGCGCCACCATCATCACCACCACCACCACCACCAAACGTTCCAGGATCCCCTACACCATCGCCTCATCAGGGCCGGCCGGCCCGGGAGTCTTTGAGGGGACAGCCAGATGTTGTTTTGAGAGAGCCACCGCAAGCACCTGCTCCGGTTTCGCAACCGGTGTTGAGAAGATCGCAGCGTCGGTGTGGTCCTCCAGACCGTCTGGACTTGTGAATCCTGTTATTTTTTTTTGTCATTGTCTGTTTTCATCCACCCCGCCACCTTTGGTTCCTAAAGGAGGGGTGAATGTGGTGAACCATCGTTGGTTCACCACTGGGGTTGTTATTGTGTTACTGTTGGGCTAGGGTGTTGTTGTTATGGGGGTTGTACTATGTTGTTGGGATAGGGTGTTTACCTGTCCTAAGTGTTATCATGGCACACTCCAGTGGGGTCCCGCCTCCGGTGGCAGGGTATAAGACCCCCTGCTCCGGCAGGACCCCTTCAGTCTGAACGGGTGAATTTGTGTTAGTAGTTTCATTGTTAATGTATTAAAGCCTTCAGTTCTAAAGCCTTGTTTCCGGGTGCTCATTGAGGTGCATCACCCGGCCTCTACAGCACTCTGTGGCAATGAGTTCCACAGATTCACCACCCTCTGGCTGTAGAAATTCCTCCTCATCTCGGTTCTAAAGGGTCATCCCTTTACTCTGAGGCTGTGCCCTCGGACCCCAGTCTCTTCCACTAATGGAAACATCTTCCCCACGTCCACTCTATCCAGGCCTTTCAGTATTCTGTAAGTTTCAATTAGATCCTCCCTCATCCTTCTAAACTCCACAGAGTATAGACCCAGATTCCTCAAACACTCATAAGACCATAAGACATAGGAGCAGAGTTTGGCCACTTGGCCCACTGAGTCTGCTCTGCATTCAATCATGGCTGATATTTTTCTCATCCCCATTCTCCTGCCTTTTCCCCATAACCCCTGATCCCCTTATTAATCAAGAACCTATCTATCTCTGTCTTAAAGACACTCAATGACCTGGCCTCCACAGCCTTCTGCGGCAAAGAGTTCCACAGATTCACCACTCTCTGGCTGAAGAAATTCCTCCTCATCTCTGTTTTAAAGGATCGTCCCTTTAGCCTGAGGTTGTGCCCTCTGGTTCTAGTTTTTCCCACTAGTGGAAACATCCTCTCCACGTCCACTCTATCCAGGCCTCGCAGTATCCTGTAAGTTTCAATAAGATCCCCCCTCATCCTTCTAAACTCCAACGAGTACAGACCCAGAGTCCTCAACCGTTCCTCATACGACAAGCTCTTCATTCCAGGGATCATTCTCATGAACTTCCTCCTCTGGATCCACTCCAAGGTCAGCACATCCTTCCTTAGATACGAGGCCCAAAATTGTTCACAAAATTCCAAATGGGGTCTGACCAGAGCCTTATACAGCCTCAGAAGTACATCCCTGCTTTTGTATTCTAAAAGACATATGGTGAGGTGTAACAGTTCACTCTGGGAGTTTGAGTTGCCGTGGTAACATCCACTTTTCCATGCATGGGGGATGTCTTAACATAGACATAGAACATAGAACAGTACAGCACAGTACAGGCCCTTCGGCCCACAATGCCGTGCTGAATCTTTTCTGAAACCAAGATCAAGCTATCCCACTCCCTATCATCCTGGTGTGCTCCATGTGCCTATCCAATAACCGCTTGAAAGTTCCTAAAGTGTCCGACTCCACTATCACAGCAGGCAGTCTATTCCACACCCCAACCACTCTCTGAGTAAAGAACCTACCTCGGACATCCCTCCTATATCTCCCACCATGAACCTTATAGTTATGCCCCCTAATAATAGCTACATCCACCCAAGGAAATAGTCTCAACGTCCACTCTATCTATCCCCCTTATCATCTTATAAGCCTCTATTAAGTCGCCTCTCAACCTCCTCCGCTCTAAAGAGAAAAGCCCTAGCTCCCTCAACCTTTCCTCATAAGACCTGCCCTCCAAACCAGGCAGCATCCTGGTAAATCTCCTCTGCACTCTTTCCAGCGCTTCCACATCCTTCTTATGGTGAGGTGACCAGAACTGCACAACAATATTCCCAATGTGGTCTCACCAAGGTCCTGTACAGTTGCAGCATATACAGTCTTCCATGGGATGTGGGTGTGGCTGGCAAAGCCAGCATTTATTACCCATCCTGAATTGCCCTTGAATGGACAGGTTTGCCAGGCCATTTCAGAGGGGCAGTTAAATTGCCCCTTACTGTCAGGGGGACCAGATAGGGTAAATGCATGGGATTATGGGGATAGGGCTTGGATGGGGTTGTGGTTGGTGCAGGCTCGATGGGCCGAATGGCCTCCTTCTGCACTGTAGAGATTTTATGAATTAACCCACAGTGCTGTGGGTCTGGAGTCACGTGTAGACCAGACCAGGTAGGGATAGTTGGTGTCAGACAAGGAGAGGGAAACCCATTGGAGGCACCCCTACTCAGGTCATACACTCCCCCACCATTGCTCCTTTATCCTCCCCAGCGGCCTCTCAAACACCGCCCCCCCCCCCCCCCCCCGCCCCCCGCCCCGCCCCTCAACTGGACTTCCAGCCTGAGACGAGTAAAAATTCCCCCTCACCTTGCTTTGGTGTCGCGGCCAGCAACGGTCTCCACTGGAGACTGGCTGGAGTCCAAGCGGTGACCACTGCTCCCGCCAGGTGATGCTGGGGCGATAGATCTACCAGCCATCCAATTGGCTGGAGATCTCTAGGTGTGGCACCATTTTCCAAAAAGAGGGACAGAGGTTTTGCCTTGAATCAGAGAGCCATAGAATCTCTACAGTGCAGAAGGAGGCCTTTTGGCCCATCGAGTCAGCACCGACTCTCCAACAGAGGATCCAAACCCTTTCCGTAACCCCATGTATTTACCCCACTAATCCCCCTAACCTGCACACCCCAGACACTAAGGGGCAATTTAGCATGGCCGATCCCCCTAGCCTGCACATCTTTAGACACTAAAGGGCAATTTAGCATGGTCAATCCACCTAACCCATACATCTTTGGAGTGTGGGAGGAAACTGGAGCACCCGGAGGAAACCCACACAGACAGAGGGAGAATGTGCAAACTCCACACAGTGACCCAAGGCCGGAATTGAACCTGGGTCCCTGACGCTGTAAGGCAGCAGTGCTAACCACTGTGCCACCGTGCCACCCCAACGTTAAGTTGCTGAAAGGCACTAGGCACAAGGAAAAACCCCTATAAAATACAGCCCAGCATGTGCGACTAGAGTAGGAGTTACATTAGTGAATCATTTCATGGTTCAATAATCTGATAAGAAACGAGAATGGTTGCACTCGATAATCATTATGAACAGCTTAGTAGCAAACCTTATGAGCAACTCTAAGCATAATAAGCTTCGGGGTGGCACGGTAGCACAGTGGTTAGCACTGCTGCCTCACAGCTCCAAGGACCCGGGTTCAATTCCCGGCTTGGGTCACTCTCTGTGTGGAGTTTGCACGTTCTCCCTGTGTCTGCGTGGGTTTCCTCTGGGTGTTCCGGTTTCCTCCCACACTCCAAGATGTGCAGGTTAGGTGCATTGGCCGTGCTAAATTACCCCTAGTGTCTCAAGATGTGTAGGGTAGGTGGATTGACTGTGGCATGGGGTTACCAGGATAGGGCTTGAGTAACATGCTCTGTTGGAGAATTGATGCAGACCTGATGGGCCAAATGGCCTCCTTCTTCACTGTAGGGTTTCTGAGATCCTATAAGCAACGACTAACATGTCAATTTTGAACAATGAAGCCCCTCAAAGTTAGTTTGAAAGCTGGAGAAGGGATGTTTTGAAGGAGTTGTGGAACCAATTCAGGAGAACAGTATGGCGATGTGACATAAAGTCCTGGTTGATCAAGCACAGATGTTACATGCAAAGGTTCTAGTCACTCATACAAAATGGGCAATGTTTGGGTGGGCTTTTGCCTCCTGGTTTAAACAAAGAATTCAACAAACTCTTGGATGTTTTGTAACGAGGGGGATCTTCACAGGACAGTAAAGTTTTCTCAATATAAGACCCATTTCTGAAAGAGGTATAACCTAAGAAACTTTGGAAGGCTTCAGTGGAGTTAGGGGATGGAGGAGAACTCTCAAGAGTGGATCTACGCTGACTCTAATCTAATATTCTCAGGTAGTTTGAGAAGTCACAAAAACGCACTGCGGAGAAAGAGACAAGAAGGAAGAAAGAGTATTTCAAAAGTCAGGATTTTCCAACCCATGTGGCGAGCCATTCAGATCTCCATTGACTCCGACAGGACTGGAAAATCACACCAGCTGGAAGAGCCTGAAAATCCCACTCATAGTTTTCATTTAATAAGCGTTAGTGGATTACAAAGGAGGTGATGGCCCAGTGGTATTATCGCTAGACTATTAATCCAGAAACTCAGCTAATGTTCTGGGGACCCGGCAAATGGTGGAATTTGAATTCAATAAAAAAAAATCTAGAATTAAGAATCTACTGATGACCATTGTCGGAAAAACCCATCTGGTTCACTAATGTCCTTTAGCATGATGTGGAGATGCCAGCATTGCACTGGGGTGGGCACAGTAATAAGTCTCACAACACCAGGTTAAAATCCAACAGGTTTATTTGGAATCACGAGCTTTAGGGTCTCACCAGCAACCACCCCCCCCACCCCCCCCCCCCCCCCCGGCTACACTTCGCCAAGTTAACCCTGATGTGGAGATGCCGGCGTTGGACTGGGGTAGGCCCTGCGAGCAAAAACCGGATAGTCAAGTTCCGCACACATGAGGACGGCCTCAACCGGGATCTTGGGTTCATGTCACACGACTTGCCTGGGCTTGCAAAATCTCACTAACTGTCCTGTGTGGAGACAATACACATCTCTTTAACCTGTGCTTAACCCTCTCTCCACTCACATTGTCTGTACCTTTGAGACTTGATTACCTGTAAAGACTCGCATTCCAACCATTATCTTGTAATTGAGTTTTTGTCTATATGTCCCGTTTGTGAATTCAACTCTTTACTCACCTGATGAAGGGGCAGCGCTTCGAAAGCTTGTGCCTTGTGCTACCAAATAAACCTGTTGGAATTTAACCTGGTGTTGTGAGACTTCTTATTGTGCCAAGTTAACCCAACAGCAGGGGGTAGGGGTGTGGGGTGGTGGGGGGCTGGGGTAGAGCTCACATGACGATAAGCAAACCCTGGTATGTTTATCCGTGTGCCTGATCGAGGAACCTGGTTTCAGGAAGGGAGACGTGCTGTGCCATTGGCCACGCTAAATTGCCCCTCAGTGTCTCAACATGTGGAGGTTAGGGGGATTCAAGCAGTAAATGTGTAGGGTTAAGGGAAAATTGTAGGGGGCTACAGGGATAGGGCGAGGGGTGGGCCTGGGTAAGATACTCTGTCAGAGAGTCAGTGCAGGGTCGATGGGCCGAATGGCCTTCCTTCCGTCGGATTGCTATGGTGATTTCATTATTGCAAGAGCTTTCAAATTCCTCCCTGCTCTTTTTCATTGCCCCTCTGCCTTTTGCAAATACTCCCCTTCAAGGAGAGATTGAGCCAGTCCGCAGCAATGCACCCCATTGCAGCCAGTCCGCAGCAATGCACTGTGCAGCCAGTCTGCAGCAATGGACCCCATTGCAACCAGTCTACAGCAATGCACCCCATTGCAACCAGTCTGCAGCAATGCACATTGTGCAGCCAGTCCGCAGCAATGCACACTTTGCAGCGAATATGCAGCAATGCACACTTTGCAGCCAGTCTGCAGCATTGCACTGTGCAGCCAGTCTGCAGCATTGCACATTGTGCAGCCAGTCTGCAGCAATGCACATTGTGCAGCCAGTCTGCAGCATTGCACATTGTGCAGCCAGTCTGCAGCAATGGACCCCATTGCAACCAGTCTACAGCAATGCACCCCATTGCAACCAGTCTGCAGCAATGCACATTGTGCAGCCAGTCCGCAGCAATGCACACTTTGCAGCGAATATGCAGCAATGCACACTTTGCAGCCAGTCTGCAGCAATGCACCCCATTGCAGCCAGTCTGCAGCATTGCACTGTGCAGCCAGTCTGCAGCAATGCACATTGTGCAGCCAGTCCGCAGCAATGCACACTTTGCAGCGAATATGCAGCAATGCACACTTTGCAGCCAGTCTGCAGCATTGCACTGTGCAGCCAGTCTGCAGCAATGCACCCCATTGCAACCAGTCTGCAGCATTGCACTGTGCAGCCAGTCTGCAGCAATGCACATTGTGCAGCCAGTCTGCAGCAGTGCACACTTTGCAGCGAATCTGCAGCAATGCACACTGCACAGCCAGTCTGCAGCAATGCACACTGCACAGCCAGTCTGCAGCCAGAGCCACTGTTCCCCCAAAGTAGGTCAAGCTTATGCTCTGATTGCACGTGTCCAGCCACCTGACGTCACAGCGCCTGCTTCTCGCACGTGACCGCCCGGCCCCCGCGCCTGCGCACTGCCGGTGGAGCGCGGCTGCTGACACGTGACCGCCCAGCCGGCCCCGCCCCCCTCCCGTTTGCGCCTGCCCACCGACGGCGGAGCCCGGCTGCTGACACGTGACCTGTCAATCCGGCCCCCGCCCCTTCCTCTTTTAGCCCCGCCCCGTCTCTCCTCAGCGCCTGCGCGCCGCCGGCGGAGAGCGGCCGCTGGTTGAATACTTTCCAATGGCGCATTATTATATAACAAAAAAAACACCCCAACTTCTGACAGGATCGCAATTCGGCGAGAAAAACATAGTTCCCGACTCCATAGCAACAGACAAACAATTAAAGCGGGTTTGGACCAATCAGAACCCTCGTCGGCGCACATATTATGATAATGAAGTTACATTAACATAGATTATGTTAATGACCGTCATTAATGATGTTAATTAATCCCCGGAGGGCCAATCAGAGCCGGCGTTGACCCCACATGCTAATTGCTGCTATGAATATGCGATGAGGCGGGTTGCGGCCGCGCGGGGGTGACAGTTTGGCCGGAGAGAGCGCGCCGGGAGCTCGTCAACAATCAGCAGCCGCGCAGATCAGAATGCACCGCAAGAGCCCGGAGCCGGAGCGCCAGTCCGGCCCGCTGCCCGCCTTCCCGGTGGTTCTGAAGAATCTGATCGCGAACCCGCCGCAGCAGCTGCTGGAAACCGGGGGTGAGGCTCAGCCTGCACAGCGAGGCCCGGGGGGAGGGGAGGGAAGAGAGGGAGGGAGGGAAGAGAGGGAGGGGAGGGAAGAGAGGGAGGGGAGGGAAGAGAGGGAGGGGAGGGAGAGGGAGGGAGGGAAGAGAGGGAGGGGAGGGAAGAGAGGGAGAGGGAGGGGAGGGAAGAGAGGGAGAGGGAGGGGAGGGAAGAGAGGGAGGGGGAGGGAGGGGAGGGGAGGGGAAGGGAGGGAGGGAAGAGAGGGAGGGGGGAGGGAAGAGAGGGAGGGGGGAGGGGGGGAGGGAAGAGAGGGAGGGGGGAGAGGGAGGGGGGGAGAGGGAGGGGGGGAGGGAAGAGAGGGAGGGGGGAGGGAAGAGAGGGAGGGGGGAGGGAAGAGAGGAGGGGGGGAGGGAAGAGAGGGAGGGGGGGAGGGAAGAGAGGGAGGGGGGGAGGGAAGAGAGGGAGGGGGGGAGGGAAGAGAGGAGGGGGGGAGGGAAGAGAGGAGGGGGGGAGGGAGGGGGGGAGGGAAGAGAGGAGGGAAGAGAGGGAGGGGGGGAGGGAAGAGAGGGAGGGGGGGGGGAGGAGAGAGGGAGGGGGGGGGGAGGGAAGAGAGGGGAGGGGGGGGGAGGGAAGAGAGGGAGGGGGGGGGAGGGAAGAGAGGGAGGGGGGGGGAGGAAGAGAGGGAGGGGGGGGAGGGAAGAGAGGGAGGGGGGGGGGAGGGAAGAGAGGGAGGGGGGGGGGGAGGGAAGAGAGGAGGGGGGGGGAGGGAAGAGAGGGAGGGGGGGGGGAGGGAAGAGAGGGAGGGGGGGGGGAGGGAAGAGAGGGAGGGGGGGGGAGGGAAGAGAGGGAGGGGGGGGGGAGGAAGAGGGAGGGGGGGGGGGGGGAAAAGAGAGGGAGGGGGGGGGAGGGAAGAGAGGGAGGGGGGGGGGAGGGAAAGAGGGAGGGGGGGGGGAGGGAGAGAGGGAGGGGGGGGGGAGGGAAGAGAGGGGAGGGGGGGGGGGAGGGAAGAGAGGGAGGGGGGGGGGAGGGGAAGAGAGGGAGGGGGGGGGGAGGGGAAAGAGGAGGGGGGGGGGGGGAGGGAGAGGGGTGGGGAGGAGAGAGGGGAGGGGGGGGGGAGGGAAGAGGGGGAGGGGGGGAGGGAGAGAGGGGGGGGGGGTGGGGGGGGGAGGGGGGGGGGGGGGGGGAAGAGAGGTGGGGGGGTGGGGGGAGGGAGGTGAGGGAGGGAGGGAGGTGGAGATGGGGATGTGTGTGGGTGGTTTGTGGTGGGGGGGTTGTGTTAGGAGAGGGGGGGGGAGGGATGTGGTGGGGGAGGTTAGTGGGTGGGGGGGAGGTTGTTGGGAGGGGGGGGGGAGATGGATTAT
>NC_135821.1:19490720-19635480 GCF_964213995.1 Mustelus asterias
CCAGGCCCTACCCCCATATTCCTACATATTTACCTGCTAATCCCTCTAACCTACGCATCTCAGGACTCTAAGGGGCAATTTTTAGCATGGCCAATCAACCTAACCCGCACATCTTTGGACTGTGGGAGGAAACCGGAGCACCCGGAGGAAACCCACGCAGACACGAGGAGAATGTGCAAACTCCACACAGACAGTGACCCAAGCCGGGAATCGAACCCAAATCCCTGGAGCTGTGAAGCAGCAGCGCTAACCACTGTGCTACCGTGGTAGGTAGAAAAGTAAATTGTGAAGAGGATGTAAGGAGGCTACAAAGGGACATAGGTTAGGTGCGTGGGCAAAAATCTGCAGATGGGAATAATGTGGGCAAATGTGAATATGTCCATTTTTGCAGCATATTATCTCAATGGTGAGGGATTGCAGAGGATCTGAGTGTCCTAGTGCATGAATCACAAGGCAAGTAATTAGGAAAGAGAACAGAATGCTATAATTTATTGTGAGGGGAATTAATAACAAAAGTATGGAGGTTCTGCTTCAATTGTACAGGACGTTGGTGGGACCATACCAGGAGTATTAGTCTCTTTATCTATGGAAATATGTAAATGTATTAGAAACAGTGCTTGACGTATGAGGAGTGTCTGAAGACTCTGAGTCTGTACTTGATAGAGTTTAGAAGGATGAGCGGGGATCTCATTGACATTTAGAGAATACTGAAAGGCCTGGATAGAGTGGATGTGGGGAAGATGTTTCCATTAGCAGGAGAGACTAGGATCCGAGGGCACAGCCTCAGAGTAAAGGGATGACCCTTTAGAACCGAGATGAGGAGGAATTTCTACAGCCAGAGGGTGGTGAATCTGTGGAATTCATTGCCACAGAAGGCTGTGGAGGCCAGGTCATATGAGTGCATTTAAGTCAGAGATGGATGGGTTCCTGATTGGGAAAGAGATGAAGGGTTACCGGTGGGCGGGGGGGGGGGGGGGGGGGAGCGCAGGAGAATGGGGTTGAGAAACATATTGGCCATGATTGAATGGTGGAGCAGACTGGGCTGAATGGCCTAATTCTGCTCTTGTATCTTATGGTCTTATAGTTCAGAGAGGGTTTACTAGACTAATACAAGGAATGGGTGAGTTGTCATGTAAGGAAAGGCTGGAGAGGTTAGATTTGTATCCACTAGAGTTTGGAAGAGTAAAACCTTTATGATCCTGAGGGGTATTGACATGGTGAATGTGGAGAGGATGTTCCCTCTTCTGGGAGAATCTAGAGCTTGGGGTCCGCTGTTTAAAAATAAGGGATTGACCATTTAAGACTGAGATGAAGAGAAATGTTTTTCTCTCGAGGGTCCTGAATCTCTGGAACTCTTTTCCTCAAAAGGCGGTGGAAGCAGAATCTTTGAATATTTTTAAGGCAGAGCTGGATAGATTCTTCATTAACCAGGGGGTGAAAGGTTATCGGGGGTCGGCAGGAATGTGGGGTTGAGGTTACAATCGGATCAGCCATGATCTTATTGAATGGCGGAGCAGGCTCGAGGGGCCAAGAGGCCTACTCCTGCTCCTATTTCATATGTACACATGTTTGTAAAAGGCAGACTTGCATTCCTGAAGCAACATTAACCTCACAGTGTCCAAAAGTGTTTTGCATTGAAGTACTTTTTGAAACACTGTTAGAATGTGCCAAATATAAATTCTGAAAGTTCTCTCAAACACCTTTCAGATTAATGACCAGATAATCTGTTATAGCAATGTTTTGGAAGGATCATTATTGGTGGGGCTCTGTGGAGGCCATCTTGTTCCTCCTTGAAGGGCACAGGTCTTTTACCCCCACCTGCGAGAGCAGACAGGGTCTCAGTTTAATATCTGATCTAAAAGATGGCACCTTGACGGTGCTGCACCCCCTCAATAGTGCAGTGGAGCATCAACCTGGATTTTTGTGCTTAAGACTCTGAAGTGGGACTTAAACCCACAACCTGCTGAGGTGTAGAGTGCTATCCTACTGAAGGTGAGAAGGACGTAAACTTGCACAGTCTACCCTTGTTCATCTGAGAAAATCTGTAGGAGTAGCAGGGGACAGTTGATGAAATATTTTGGATTTTGCAGTTAGTGATGAACAAATAGCAGCAACCATTCATTGAAACATAGAACCCCACAGTGCAGAAGGAGGCCATTCGGCCCATTGAGTCTGTACCGAACACAAATCCCACCCAGACCCTATCCCCATAACCCCATGCATTCACCCTCGCTAGTCCCCCTGACACTAAGGGGCAATTTAGCATGACCAATCTACCTAACCCGCACATCTTTGGAATGTAGATTCATTGCACTTACTCTTGTTGCCCATAGACTTTCTCTGGAAGTTGCATTCTTAGAAATCCATTTCACTGTGGCGCCATTACGGGGAATCTGGGACCTGTGTGAACGGGGTAAGCATCTTATTAACAATCAGATTGAAAAGTTTTTCCTAAGATGGGCAGAATCTAAACCAGGAGATGTAAATTATAATATTTAATACAGTGTAAGACCAAAAAGAAAGAAAGTTGGGATTAAGAAATAAAATAAAACAGAAAAAGTCAAATCTCCAGTAACAATTAAAATGTGAAGGAATGAGATTCCACACTTGTTACTTTTTAGAGGTGCTGTTTAACTGTAATTAAAACTTATCGTGCCATTTACAAACATCACTTGCGCTTGCATGGACAAGCCCAAACTTTTTCTAACATGTTTGATTGATAAATACTGCATCTTCACTCCCATTTATTACTATGATAGCGTGACTTCTGAATTTCCAGGTTTAACTGTGTGTTGCAAAGAGTTGAGGGAGCAAGGCAGCTAAGGACGTGGCAGGGAGTAATAGCATAGCTATCAAGCTGGACATTGAATACAGGAGAAACAGTTACTCGTCAAGGAAGGTGGATTGGCTGATTCACTGAACCATAGTTTGGTAGATGCTTGTTGCTGAGTGAACTGGTTCGTAGAGGACGATGTAAATATACTTGGATCAGCGGTGATGATGTTTTATTGCAGTGTGAGAATGGCACAACTACAGCAGTGGAAGACACTGGCCCACACTCTTGGTTTCTTAAAGTTTATTTATTAGTCACAAGTAGCCTTACATTCACATTGTAATGAAGTTGCTGTGAAAATCCCCTAGTCGCCACACTCCGGTGCCTGTTCGAGTACACTAAGGGAGAATTTAGCATGGCCAATGCACCCTAACCAACACAACTTTGGAGAGTGGAAGGAAACCGGAGCACCTGGAGGAAACCCACACAGACATGGGGAAGAACGTGCAGACTCCGCACAGACAGTGACCCAAGCTGGGAATTGAACCCAAGCCCCTGGCGCTGTGAGGCAGCAGTGCTAACCACTGAGCCGCCCTTGTTAACTTAAGTTATTTAATTCCTACCCTTTTGATGTTTTGGTTAAATTAGATAATGTCGAGGGAAATTTGATCAAGAGGAAAAGGAAACTTTCAGTTTTATTGCTGCCAATTCTCTCCTGTAATCCCTCAGAAACAGAGCAGTGTGAAGCAGGGCTAAAATTATTTGTTTACTTCGAGGGCTGTTTTTGAGTGGAGTGGGGGCGGGGGGGGGGGGTGGGGTGGGGGGGGGGGGGGGGGGGCGGCAGGGGGCAACTGCACAGTTTAAATTTCCCAAGCTACCTTTTTATTTCCAGAGGCGGCTACTTGGTTTTCAGGGGCTGCTTTTTCATTTTCATTATCACTTACTAAAGCTTTTATAGATGATGCCAATTTCCAACAGGCAGAAAAGTGACCGTGGCCAGATGTCCTGGTCTTGAGATGTTGCCCTCCAAATGGATGGTGAGGGGGAAGTGGGGTCGGGGAGTAGGTTTTTGGAATTATCAGCTGTGGATGCTTGGGGTTAGCGTCTCTTCCCACCTGCTCCCTTACGTAACAATGAAGGGTCATTCTCTCACCTCCCCCCTGCTCCACATACACACCCCCAAGAAGAAATCTGAAGGCAGCCAGTTCCCAGTTTCCCCAACAAGCTCTGCCTGTTCCAGAGCTGGGCAGCAACCTCCCAGAGCACTGGAAGTTCATTTCCTGTGCACCTCCCACTGAGAACAAGATTGGAAGGAAAGGGATGGGTCAGGTAGGCCACTAATGGAAGGTGACATAGTTTCGCTCCCTCCCTGCTGAAAGGTGTTGTAAAACCCTGCTCTTTCCCCGCGCTCCCACCGTTCCTGATTCCATTGTCACCCCGCTGCCATTATCTTACACATTTCCCCTTCTTGTCTGCTCCCCTCACACCACCCCCCCCCCCCCCACTCCACATTCTGCTCCCTCATCCACCTTCTCGCCCTCCTATCTCCCTATCTTCCCCCCTGCTCCTCATAGAGTTGTAAAGGCCCTTTGGCCCTGCGAGTGTGTACTGGCAATAACTATCGCTAAAGTTGCGCTAATCCCATTTTCCAGCACTTGTCATTTCTGTCTCCACCTGTTTCTTTAGCTCAGTGATTCCCACGTCTCTAAGTGCTGGGCCTGTATGCTATACCGGGCCTAGACAACTTGTGTGCAACTTGCATCGAAGGTTGACGAATGCATTAAATCAAAAGTCTAGCTGATAGAGCCAAGGTTGTTCTAGAAGTAGACAAAATTGGACAGAGCTACGTGTGAAACAGTGAAAAGGCAGCCTGAGCTGATCTGTACTGCGTGCCATGTTGGTTGCCTCTTGGCTGTCTCCTTTCTCCTCTCGTCATTCAGCAGCTAGTTGACACAATTGGTGACAGCGCAGTCAAAAGTATTCTACGTGGTGGCAGCGAGATTGGCCAGGATAACTACACCTGGACCTCCAGTCATGGATACCCTCCCTCCCTGCTCCTCCAATCATAAGTTGTCTCTGGAGCAGAAGCAGGAGGGAGGGAACCTGTGATTGGAGGAGCTAGAGCAGCAAGCATTGGAGAGTCCCGATCTGTGATTGAAGGAGCATCTGCTCATAGATTCTCCTTTGCTACTTCTCCAATCTTTCAACTAATCTTTCAATGTCTGGAACTTTTCATCTTCATCTTTGACTTTACACAGCTACCTGTGAGTTTTTGAGGGTGCGTTTGCCCACTGTCCCTGAGTATTTTGAACCCTGCTGTGAAGTGATGCCCCTTGGGAAGACTAATATGGAACTATAAATGACCATAAGACATAGGAGCAGAATTAGGCCACCTATTAGAATTAGAATTGAGTCTGCTCCGCCATTCAATCATGGCTGATATTTTTCTCCTGCCTATTCCCTGTAACCCCCGATCCTCTTATTAATCAAGCACCTATCTGTCTCTGTGTTAAAGGCACTCAATGACCTGGCCTCCACACCCTTCTGCGGCAAAGAATTCCACAGATTCACCACTCTCTGGCAGAAGAAATTCCCCCTCATCACTGTTTTAAAGGATCGTCCCTTTCGCCTGAGGTTGTGCCCTCTGGTTCTAGTTTTTCCTACTAGTGGGAACATCCTCTCCACATCCACTCTATCCAGGCCTCACAGAATCCTGTAAGTTTCAATAAGATCCCCCCTCATCCTTCTAAACTCCAACGAGTACAGACCCAGAGTCCTCAACCATTCTTCATACGACAAGCTCTTCATTCCAGGGATCATTCTTGTGAACCTCCTCTGCACCCTTTCCAGGGCCAGCACATCCTTCCTTAGATATGGGGCCCAAAACTGCTCACAATACTCCAAATGGGGTCTGACCAGAGCCTTATACAGTCTCAGAAGTACATTCCTGCTCTTGTATTCTAGCCCACTCGACATGAATGCTAACATTGCATTTGCCTTCCTAACTGTCGACTGAACCTGCACATTAATCTTAAGAGAATCTTGAACAATGACTCCCAAGTCCCTTTGTGTTTCTGATTTCCTAAGCATTTCCCCATTTAGAGAATAGTCTATGCCTCCATTCCTCCTTCCAAAGTGCATAACCTCACACTTTTCCACATTATATTTCATCTGCCACTTATTTGCGCACTCTCCTAACCTGTCCAAGTCCTTCTGCAGCCCCCCTGCTTCCTCAATACTACCTGTCCCTCTACATATCTTTGTATCATCTGCAAACTTAGCAACAGTGCCTTCAGTTCCTTCCTCCAAATCGTTAATGTATATTGTGAAATCATATTGTTTTGAGAAGCATTGATGGACAAAAGATCTTTGGTGTCTCTAAGCACGTGCTTAAAAATGGAATGGCAAGTTGGATAGGGAAGCATGGCAGTGACTTGGGTTTTTAAATAGAGGAATAGAATTTAAACCAAAGTGGTCAGGAAAGGTGCAGAGGTGTTCGGAAGGTTACAGAGGAGGTTTACCAGGGCTGAGGGACTTCCAAGACCTTTCTTCTCAAAACAAAAGCTAAAGGGATTACCTAAAAAAAAAATCTTTCAAGAATTTTGATGCAGAAAAACTATCCCCTCTGGCACGTAAGACTTGCTGAAGGGTTAGAAGAACATCTGCGCAAGAAACATCATTAAATACTTCACGGCATAAAAATAGGCCTCAAGTGTGATACATGCCCTGGATTTTATAGTCATTCATCCCAACTGCAGAATGGACTTCCCTCCTCCAATTCGAGGAGATTTTTTTTCACTTGTCAGGTGCTAGGCGAGGTGGCGAGAGTCGATTCTATAAATAATTTTACAAAGGAAGTGCCCAGGCACTTAAGAATGAGGAACTTGCAGGCTTACTGAGGGGAAACAAATGAGGGTGTGTGGGATAAGAGCTGGCCTCGCACAATGGGCAGAATGGTCTCTTGTGCTGTATCAGATATTTCTTCTTGCTGGGATATGGTTTTCTGGGCACCAGTACTCTGGACAGACAGTCATTATTAAGATGCATTGTGTTGTGCTAATTAATTTTGTTTTTTTAATTTCCAGGACACTTGAGGGTAGTTGTAACGCTTCAGCCTTCTCGATCTTTTCAGCTGAATTGGGTAACTCGGCTCAGTTTAGAGATCATTCTTAATCTATAAGATTCACTCGTATAGGATCTTGCATTTAGATTTTCAGAGAGCCAGATTTTGTCAAATGTTCATTGTGCTCTGACTAGGATGTCATTGTACTGAATGAGGATGTCCTTATTCAACCACCATTGACCATTCATTGCTAAATGGAAGAGGCACATTTGTTCTAAAAGCTGCTTAATTAATATAAAATCTAGTTCATGTATCACACTTTTAGACCAATTTTATGTCCAGCAATATTTAATGATGTTTCTGGTCCGGATGTTCTATTAACCTTCGGTTGCTGTTTGTAATCTATATAAATGATTTGGAGGAAGATGTAACTGGATTGGTTTGTAAGTTTGCGGATGACGCAAAGGATTTGCAGATAGCGATGAGGACCATCAGAGGATACAGCAGGATAGAGATCGGTTGGAGACTTGGGCGGAGAGGTGGCAGATGGAGTTTAATCCGGACAAATGTGAGGTAATGCATTTTGGAAGGTCTAATACAGATAGGAAATATACAGTAAATGGCAGAACCCTTAGGAGTATTGATAGGCAGAGGGATCTGGGTGTACAGGTACACAGGTCACTGAAAGTGGCAATGCAGATGGAGAAGGTAGTCAAGAAAGCATATGGCATGCTTGCTGGGGCATTGAGTTTAAAAATTGGCAAGTCATGTTGCAGCTTTATAGAACCTTAGTTAGGCCGCACTTGGAATATAGTGTTCAATTCTGGTCGCCACACTACCAGAAGGATGTGGAGGCTTTGGAGAGGGTACAGAAAAGATTTACCAGGATGTTGCCTGGTTATGGAGGGCATTAGCTATGAGGAGAGGTTGGAGAAACTTGGTTTGTTCTCACTGAAACGGCGGAGGTTGAGGGGTGACCTGGTAGAAGTTTACAAGATTGACAAGTGCGGCCTAACTAAGGTTCTATAAAACTGCAACATGACTTGCCAAGGACAGAGTGGATAGTCAGAAGCTTTTTCCCAGGGTTGAAGAGTCAATTATTAGGGGGCACAGGTTTAAGGTGCGAGGGGCAAGGAGATGTACGAGGCAGATCTTTTATACAGAGGGTGGTGGGTGCCTGGAACTCGTTGCCGGGGGAGGTAGTGGAAGCGGATACGGTAGTGACTTTTAAGGGGCGTCTGAACAAATACGTGAATAGGATGGGAATAAAGGGATATGGTCCCCGGAAGGGTAGGGGGTTTTAGTTCAGTCGGGCAGCATGGTCGGTGCAGGCTTGGAGGGCCGAAGGGCCTGTTACTGTGCTGTCATTTTCTTTGTTCTTTGTTCTTAATTTGTGGGTGGCACGGTGGGCACTGTGGTTAGCACTGCTGCCTCACTGCCGGCCTCAGGTCACTGTCTGTGTGGAGTTTGCACGTTCTCCCCATGTCTGCGTGGGTTTCCTCCGGGTGCTCCGGTTTCCTCCCACAGCCCAAAGATGTGCGGGTTGGGTTGATTGGCCTGCTAAATTGCCCCTTAGTGTTGGGGGGGACTGGCAGGATAAATAGATGGGGTTAAGGGGATAGGATCTGGATGGGATTGTGGACAGTGCAGACATGATGCGCCAAATGGCCTCCTCCTGCACTGTAGGGATTCTGTGATTCTAACCCTTCACCAGGTCTCAATTCCTCAAGGCTCAATGACTCTGGCTTTGACGCAAGGTGCAACTCGTTCCAAAGGCTCGAAACCCTGCCCACAAGCTCCTGTGTTCCATCATCCCAATTACATCCAACTCTCTGTGCAATAACTTTGATCACGTTGGTGTGCTCTCTCTCAAATCCATCGTGGCCTTGCGGCACTGTCTGATCTGAGTGGACTCTTCATTGTGACCTTGTTTTCTGTGACATGCTCCCTCTCTGTGTTTGAAAAACATCTCCAAGACCCCCCTGCTAATCCTGACTTAAGCCTAACTCGCTCCCTTTCAGAACTTTATCTCCTGCTTTTGCTGACCATCCACTCTTTGTGAAGATGCAGCGATGCCGGCGTTGGACTGGGGTGGGCACAGGAAGAAGTCTCACAACACCAGGTTAAAGTCCAACAGGCTTGGGAAGCATTTTCCGATCGGGGCCATTGTGATCTCCTGGACTCGTTTCGATCGCCTCAGGGGGTCGGAGAGGAATTTCCCAGATTTTTTTTTCCCCATATTGGCCCTGGGGTTTTTCACTCTGGGTTTTCGCCTCTCCCTGGAGATCACATGGTCTGGAATGGGGGGGTGGGGGTAAGTTAATAGGTTGTAATGAACAAAGCATCGTAGCTGTGAGGGACAGCTCGGTGGATAGGATATTGGTATGTAGATAGGCTGGAAAATTGGGTGGGGATCCTGGATTCAGGATTCAATCCTGGACTGGGGAGCGGCGCGGGCTTGGAGGGCCGAAGGGCCTGTTCCTGTGCTGTATTGTTCTTTGTTCTTTGTTTGTTTGTTTATTTGGAATCACGAGCTTTTCGGAGCGCTGCTCCTTCATCAGGTGGAGTGATGAAGGAGCAACACTCTGAAAGCTCGTGATTCCAAATAAACCCGTTGGACTTTAACCTGGTGTTGTGAGACTTCTTACTGTGCCCACTCTTTGTGAAATCATTTGAGAAGGTTTCCATCACTGATATTCATACCGTTTGTGTGCATGATGACAGAGGACCATGTTTGGTTTGGATTGGATTGACATCCAGACCTCTGATGTGTGTGTGGGAGTGCTGTCTGTCTTGTTTCTTAGTGAAGCAGTGAGATTTTGTTTTAGTTTGTAAGTTGGCAATTTCCTGCCAACTGTACACACTTTTTATTGAGGCCTGGGCTGATAGCTTTCAGATTACTTGCCTTAAAATGCATACTTATAAACATTGGGTGAGTATAAGAGCAGACACACATGAGAAGCTGAGGAATTAGTATCATAGAAACCCTACAGTGCAAAAGGAGGCAATTTGGCCCATCGAGCCTGCACCGACAACAATCCCACCCAGGCCCTGTCCCCTTAACTCCACATATTTGCCCTGCTCATCCCCCTGACACTAAGGGGCAATTTAGCACAGCCAATCCACCTAACCCGCACATCTTTGAAGTGTGGGAGGAGACCGGAGCACCCAAAGGAAACCCACGCAGACACGGGGAGAATGTGCAAACTCCACACAGACAGTGACCCAAGGCTGGAATTGAACCCGGCTTCCTGGTGCTGAGGGCAGCAGTGCTGTCCATTTGAATATTTCAGTAAGAAGGGAGTGTTGAATAAATTCTGTCTGTGTAACTGTTGACACTGTCCTCTTCAAAAAGTCACGTTGCTCTGCATGTGTTGTGAGCTGGAAAGCAAAATCCTTTACGAAATAAGAACAGCTAGCAGCTCTTAGTGGGCCAGGCAGCGTTGATGGAGAGAGAGACCGAGTTAACATTTCAAGCTGGTCACCCCTCTTCCAAAAAAAAAAGCCCCTTGGCTGTTTTCAATTATAGGCCTGGTAAATGTGATGGTATGAAGAGGAAATTGCCTTTGCAGAATGGGAGTGTGGAAAGCACAAAAAACAAACTCAAAATATTGCTCCAAAAAAAAAACAAGTTATAAAATATGTAAGTTATAAAAGTGAAGTCGATAGTATTAGTTAGTCATATGTTGGCTGACAGGATCAAAAATGCAGGCTCCACACTGTAATTTAAGTGTGCAGAATCTTACCCCCACCCCACCCCTGCAGCAAACTGCAGTTCTGTTTGCTTTCCATCGAAAATGTAGACAGACAGAAGAGTGTTCTATACCTGGAGCAGCAGAGCAGCCCAGCATTGCAGCTCTTGAGTAAGAGCAGGAATAATAATAATAGTATTTTATTGAAGAAACAGATTCGCAGCCCGAGGGCTGAGTTACAGCGTGACTTGCATCAGAACATTCATCTATAGACTACAGACTCAGGTTAAAAACATGCAAGCATGTCATTATCATGTAGCCACAATAATTGACAATTTCAAGAGGTGAGAAGGAATTGGTTGATGGGCTATTAACATAATGACAATTTTGAATTAAAATGATATTAAAATTACAAACCTCCATGTTTGCATTATCGGAGATGAGGTACAGATAGATTTCATTTATGTACTTCATTGAAGATCTGAATCTTGTAAGGAATGGAACTACATCTTGCGGAGTTGAATTTATATCTTATAACTCCTTGCATTTATTTATCTGCGCAGTTTGATCAAGGGGCGGGGGGGGGAATGCGTTAAGTTGTACACAGGTGCCCCTCTTAATTCCCCTCGGAAGTGCAAAGTAAACTTTCTTAAACTGTGCCATACTATGCTGTACTATAAAGTTGCAGGATGCTAATGCAGAAACTGATTGTTAGCATGATTTCAATGTGGAATACAATTAATGTACGATAAAAGCCCATTGGAGAACTTGGAGACTCTCCAGAGACTGGTCAACTGTGCTCTGCAAACCAGGTGTTTTAAAGAACTCCGTGGATAACTTCTACCTGTGAAGCTTGGATATCTGGAACATCCTAATTACCGGAGAAAGAAGATCTTAGCACTGCTGCTTCACAGCGCCAGGGACCCGGGTTTGATTCCCGGCTTGGGTCACTGTCTGTGTGGAGTCTGCACGTTCCCCCCCGTGTCTGCGTGGGTTTCCTCCGGGTGCTCCAGTTTCTTCCCACACTCCAAAGATGTGTGGGTTAGGTTGATTGGCCATGCTAAATTGCCCCTTAGTATCGGGGGACTAGCTAGGGTAAATTGGGATCAGGCCTGGGTGAATTGTGGTCGGTGCAGACTCAATGGGCCGAATGGCCTCCTTCTGCACTGTAGGATTCTATGCTCTGAACTCTCATCTCCTGACTGACATTGGTTCAGAGTCTGGCAATAGCTTGATATCAAAATTCTCACCCTTGTTTTCAGATCCCTGCTTGACTTTGCCATTCCCAAGCTCTGTAACCTCCACTAAAATAGTTATGCTCCTTTAATCCGGGCCTCTTCAGCATCGCCCAGTTTTCATTGCTCTACCATTGTTGGCCATGCCTTAGCTGCCAAGGCATCAGAACTGGGCTGGAATTCTCCGATGTTGTATGCCCTGCCTCTGCTGCCAGCTAGAACGGGAAATTTGGCGCTCAGCCAAAACTCCATTCACTGCAGCAGGACTGAAAAATCCCAGCCGTGGGCGAGGTTGCAGAATTCCAGCCCTAGGATTCTCTGCGTAAGCCTTTTTCCTTTCTGAAAATGTTGCTTAAAACCTACCTTTTATGAATGGGCTTTCTATCACCTCTCCATACCTCTTTGCAGTATCAGCTGTGGCTCAGTAGGTAGCACCCCTCATCTGAGTAAGAAGGTCCCAGGTTCAAATCTGACTCCAGAACCTCAGCACAAAAATCAAAGCCGACCCTCCCAGTGCAATATTGTGGAAAATGGGATCAGCCATGATCTTATTGAATGGCGGAGCAGGCTTGAGGGGCCTAACGGCCTACTCCTGTTCTTCTGATTAAACCAGGACCACATCTGCTCTGGGGTGGACATCAAAGATGCCATTTTGAAGCACAGCAGGAGAGTTGTCCCAATGTCCTCTCAATATTTATTCTTCAATTAGCTTCACAAAAGAAAAATCAGCGGGAACTTGCTTGGCCTTTTTGCAAGGGTATTGGAGAACAGGAATTAAGAAGTCTTGTTACAGTGTTACGGGTTTTGCTGAGACCATATCTGGAATATTGTGTGCGGTTTTTGTCTCCGGGGCGGCACGGTAGCACAGTGGTGGGGCGGCACGGTAGCACAGTGGTTAGCACTGCTGCTTCACAGCTCCAGGGACCTGGGTTCGATTCCCGGCTCGGGTCACTGTCTGTGAGGAGTTTGCACATTCTCCTCGTGTCTGTGTGGGTTTCCTCCGGGTGCTCTGGTTTCCTCCCACGGTCCAAAGATGTGCGGGTTAGGTTGATTGGCCATGATAAAATTGCCCCTTAGTTTCCTGAGATGTGTAGGTTAGAGGGATTAGTGGATAAAATATGTAGAGATATGGGGGTAGGGCCTGGGTGGGATTGTGGTCGGTGCAGACTCGATGGGCCGAATGGCCTCTTTCTGCACTGTAGGATTCTATGATCTATGATCTATGTTTAAGGAAGAACGTATTTGCATTGGAGGCGATACAGTAAAGGTTCACTAGATTGGTCCCTGGGATGAGGGGGTTGTCCTATGATGAGAGGCTGAGTAAATTGGGTCAATATTCTCTGAATCTCAGAAGAATGAGAGGCAATCTCATTGAAACATAAGGTTAGCACGGTGGCCCAGTGGTTAGCACTGCTGCCTCACAGCACCAGGCACCCAGGTTCGATTCCCGGCTTGGGTCACTGTGTGGAGTCTGCACGTTCTCCCTGTCTCTGAGTGCTCCGGTTTCCTCCCACAGTCCAAAAGACGTGCTGGTTAGCTGCATTGGCCATGCTAAATTCTCCCTCAATGTACCCAAACAGGTGCCGGAGTGTGGCGACTGGGGGATTTTCACAGTAACTTCATTGCAGTGTTAACGTAAGCCTAGTTGTGACCCTAATAAATAAACGTGAGATTCTGAAGTGGCCTGATAGGGTAGATGCTGAGGGATAGTTTCCGTTGATCAGGGAATCTAAAACACAAGGATGCAGTCTCCGGATAAGGGGCCGATCATTTGGGACTAAGTTGAGAAGTTACTTCACTCCAAGGGTTGTGAATCTTTGGAATTCTCTCCCCCAGAGGGTTGTAGATGTTCCATTGCCGAGTACATTGAAAGCCAAGATGGACAGATTTTTGATGTCTCCGGAATTCAAGGAATATGGGGGAGCAGGCCAGAAAATGGAATTGTAACCCAAGGTCAGCGGAATGGCAGAACAGGCTCAACGGGCCCCATTTCCTAGAATAGGGACTTTAAAAAAATAACTAATTGGCCGAAACCCTACCACCGGGGCGGGCGAGGTTCCCAGAACGGAAATCTCCATTGGCCTCGGGTGGGATTTTACGATCTCATCTGAGCAAGGCCATAAAATCCCGCCCATTGAGTGGGAAATGCACCGAGAACTCCAGCGGTTGTGAAAGGCACTACATCAATAAAGGTTTTTCTTTACGTAACTTGGCCTTAAATTTGGCTTCCTGTGAAGTGACGCGATGTATTTTCCTATAAATGCAAGTTGTTAATACCCTGCAAACGGCTGCAGTAGATGCTTGCTCGTAAGCAGTGACCGACCACTTGGAGGCAAGTGAAGGTGACCGTGTAACCCCTTCCCCTATCAGTGCCTTCAGGTGAGGACGGGAAGAAGCTTGCTCTTCCCACTCTGTTCCCACCAATACATTTAGATTGTTAGTCATGGTTGCAGCAATATTGAGAGGAGGGTTTATGCAACTGGTGCTATCGTTGGTGGGAATGAGACCAGAGCATTGATTCTGTATTGTGAAAGCAGTGGTGGTAGCCACATACCATGTCATGAACCTAATTTACTCTGCACCTTGGAGTTGAACCCGTGGGCTGGGTGTGGTGGAGGTAAGCTCATTATAACCTTTCCTTAAGTCATGCCCTATCCATGAAATAGCAGATGCATGATGGTTAGAGGTTGAATATACCACCACCCAGTGCGGCACTAACCAGGAATACTCCAGGTTTCATTGGCTTTTAGCTGATTTCAACTGGAGAGAGCTGTGATGGAAATGGTAAAGCAGCATGTCCCATTTTACAGTCATTTGCTGTTGGCTTTGAGCTTAGTGCCTTGTTCATGCAAAGTAGCACATTGAAGTACTCACATCAGCAATTATTATTATTTAAATAATTAGCCAACATATCAAGGAAGCAGAACAAACAGCAATTCACCCGGTGAATGAGAGCTGGGATGGAGATTACCTCTGACAAAAAGTTGGTACTGCAGCAAGTTCAGGACCAGAGTGATCTGGACTAGTTTTGACCACCATTGTGGGATGTGTCGTAAAGGAATTTTCCTGTTTTTTTGCCCTCCCCAATTGGCCAAAGTTTTTATCTGTTTTGTTTGCCACTTCCAGGTGGTTTTGCGTGGCTGGGTGAGAGTCTACGTCGTAAATCACAATTACGTGTGACAGGTTGAGTGGAGAGGATCTCATCCCGTCTGTCACTGCTTGTGTTGGATCAGAGACTATTCTCAATTTGGTTACACTGAGATGCTGGTTTTGATCTCTGAAGACGCTGTGAAAGCAGCTGTAACACTTACTTATCTACAACCAATATTATATGACAAGATGTGACTTTAAAATGGACTCTGAATTCCATATACCATGGTCCAATCTTGCCCAATATAAAGTGCTGATTTAATACAGGATTTCATGTACTGATGAGCAGTGACAGATTGGAAGCGATCATCTAGGCCCTCCAGCCTGTGTCTCACAATTGTGATACATCGTCTATCACAGTATCTAATCTATCCGCCCCACCTGAAAACTAGCGCTGTCCTACGAGAGGTGAGAGATCTGATTTTATTTATTTTTTTTAAAAAGGACCAATTTAGGGCAGAAATTTGTCCCTCGTTCCTTTCCAATCCCTGTGCCACTCAGCGATTGAAGCTAGTTTCCCAATATTCAGTGGCAAAGTAAAGCATTGACTGATCAGGGAAAAAGAAACACTTGCTCACTCTATTTTTGAGAGAATGTTGAGACTATACATTCGTAGAAATCACAGAAACCTTAGTGCAGAAGGAAGCCATTCGGCCCATCGAGTCTGCACCAACAGCAATCCCAACCAGGCCCTATCCCCGTAACCCCAAGTATTTACCCAGCTAGTCACCCTGACACTAAAGGGCAATTTAACATAGCCAATCCACCTAACCTGCACATCTTTGGACTCTGGGAGGAAACCGGAGCACCTGGAGGAAACCCACGCAGACACGGGGAGAACGTGCAGACGCCACACAGGCAGTGACCCAAGCCGGCAGTCAAACCCAGGTCCCTGGAGCTGTGAGGCAGCAGTGCTAACCACAGTGCCATTATGCCATCCCAAAGATTTATGATTCATTTTTAATTCTTTCGCGGGATGTGGGCATCACTGGCTAGGCCAACATTTATTGCCCTTGAGAAGGTGGTGATGAGTTGCCGCCTTTAACTGCTGCAGTCCACGTGGTGTTGGTTCACCCACAGAACTGTTAGGGAAGGAATTCCAGGATTTTGACCCAGCGACAGTGAAGGGACAGCGATATATTTCCAAGTCAGGATGATGGGGCGGCACGGTAGCACAGTGGTTAGCACTGCTGCTTCACAGCTCCAGGGACCTGGGTTCGAATCCCGGCTCAGGTCGCTGTCTGTGTGGAGTTTGCACATTCTCCCCGTGTCTGTGTGGGTTTCCTCCGGATGCTCCGGTTTCCTCCCACAGTCCAAAGATGTGCGGGCTAAGCTGATTGGCCATTCTAAATTGCCCCTTAGTGTCCCGGGATGCATAGGTTAGAGGGGTTAGTGGGTAAATATGTAGGGATATGTGGATAAGGCCTGGGTGGGCTTGTGGTTGGTGCGGACTCGATGGGCCGAATGGCCTCTTTCCGCACTGTAGGATTCTATGATGTGTAGCTTAGTAGGGAACTTGCAGGTGGTGATGTGACCATGCCCTTTTCCTTTTGAGGTGGTAGAAGTTATGGAAGATTGGAAGGTGCCGTTGAAGGAGCCTTGGTGAGTTCCTGCAGTGTATTTTGTAGATGGTACACACTGCTGCCACTGTGCACCACTGATGGACAGAGTGGATGTGGTGCTAATCAAGCAGGCTGCTTTGTCATGGACAGTGCCAAGCTGTTGAGTGGAGGCAAGTGGGAGTGCATTCCATCACGTTCCTGACTTATGTCTTGTAGATGATGGACAGGCATTGGAGAGTCAGGAGATGAGTTACTCTCCGCTCTTATTAATCAGAATTGCAATTAACCACATCTTGACTGCCAATTTTCTACCTGTGGTTAACATAGAGTTTACAGCATGGAAACAGGCCTTTCGGCCTAACTTGTACATGCCGCCCAGTTTTTACCATTAAGCTCGTCCATAGAATGATTAAGACACAGAAGGAGGCCATTTGTCCATTGTGTCTGTGCTGGCCCTCTGCAGGAGCAGTTCAACTAGTGCCACTCTCCTGGCTTTTCCTGGTAGCCTTACACATTCAAGATAATGATCCAGTTCTTTTGTAAATGCCTCCGTTGAATCTGTCTTTAACACACTCTTGGGCAGTGTCTTCCAGATCCTAACCACTCGCTGCCCAGAAAGGTCTTTTCTCATGACGCCATTGTTTCTTTTGCCAATCACCTTAAATCTGTGACTCTTGTTCATGCTCCTTTCACCAATGGAAACAATGTCTCCCTATCTACTCTGTGCCGACCCTTCATAATTTTCAACACTTCTATCAAATCTTCTCTTGATCTCTCATCCATGGAAAATGGTCCCAACTTCTCCCATCTACGTAACTGAATTCTTCAGCCTTGGAACCAGGTCTGGTCACATTGTCCATTTGCTCATCTGCAGACTATCCTCAGACTTAGACTTCCTTTGTGTAACTGCACAGGAAATCAACATTAAATTGCAGTGAGAGTCAGCACAATCTTTATTTGGGTGTCACCATTCGGGGAGTGTCAGACTTGAGAAGTGCCAAAGCGGGTCCACTTGCAATGATGCTAAAAATGTAACATTTGTGTAGTGGCGAGCCCCTTTAAGGGGCGAGTGTCTGGAGTGTTATGTGATCTGATAGCCCAATGGGATAGGAGCGCGCGAATCCCGAGGCTTTTACCGTCAGAATCAACCCTGGAGCTGAATGACGAAGATGCATATTGAAGCACTCTGTACATAAGGCAGCAGTATCATTTCAAATGCTGAAACCTCAATTCCCCACTCTTCATCCAAGGTCATTGATAAGGGCCCCGTACTTGTCCGATCCCACCCAATCCGACAACAAGCCCACAGTGGTTAGCACTGCTACCTCACAGCGCCAGGGACCCGGGTTCGATTCCCAGCTTGAGTGACTGTCTGCAGAGTCTGCATGTTCTCCCCGTGTCTGTACATAATTTGAGTTAGTTAGTAAATAGTTGTTGTTAACTTGGTGGTCGCCAATCGTGACAATTTCCACATCGGAAAACAAATGCCTGAAACCGCAGTAAAAAATGCGAAGGAGACCTTGTTTGAAACTGTCCCGAATAAGGCCACTCTGGTCCAACCTGCAAAGAGGGAATCAGAAACATACCGATCTTTGGCAAGTTAGAGCCATTTGATGCGAATTCCAAAGACAGAACAGTATGTGGCGAATTTGCAATATTTTCTCCAGGCTAATGGAATAGAAGGGGAGGTTAAGAGAAGGTTACGTGTGGAATCCAGACATATAATTGAAGTTTAACCCACCCAGATGCTCCTGATACCAAAGTTTGTGGAGCCAGTAAAAGGGCATTACCATTCTAAGCTCTCAGTAATTTTTGCAAAGATACGAATGTAACTCAGCAGGGAGAGCCCTCGGAGAGATCACTGCAGCTTTTGTAGCAAGGTTAAGCCAAATAAATAGCAGGGCACCGTGAGTTTGGTTCAGCATTGAATGACATGTTGAGGGATCGTTTGGATTGCAGTGTGAACAATATGGCAATACTGAAAAAGCTACTGGTAGAGTCGGAAGTAATTTTAACATTTTAACACGATTAAAGGAAGTGGCCCTAGCAATGGAAAATGCAGAGGTGGGGGGCGTGCCTAGAGCTGCAAGGCGTGCAAACGACAAGGTACTTTGTGTTTGGCGGGAAGCTGCCGGCAGCAGTGGCGCCAAGAGTCAGGACACTGGTTTAAGCAAAGAGAGAAATGTTGAAGACAAAAGAATTCAAAAGTATTTGAAGTACAGTCAACGGCCTTTAGAATAATGCAGTGAGTTACCGATGCAGGGAGAGTCACACCTGGGAGAAGTGCAGATTCAAAGAAGCAGAATGCTTCATGTGTGGGAGGAGAGAGCATGTAAGTCACAAGTGCAGAAACAAGCAAGGCCTGCCCAGTATAAGCAGCGTAAGTAATCCAGCTCCAGTACGTAATATGGAGAATTGTTCAGAAGGTGAACCAAACATTTTGTCAACGAATAACATAAAGGTGGCAGGGTAGCCCCAGTTACTGTGGGGTTATTGGTGAATGGCCATCCACTGAAGATGGAGGTGGACACGGGGGTCTCAGCCATGGTCGATGGGGAACATGCATATTGGTATCTCCAAGGTGGGGTTCAACCCCTGAGGCTGAAGTACACGGCAGCCAAGTTAGCCTCATACACTGCTGAAGCTATTAGAGTCGTAGCCACGACCGTGACTCCTGTAAGCTACAGACAACACTTGACTAATATTGATGGGGTTCGGACCGAGTTTGATGCGGCATGACTGGCTCCAGGAGATTAAGTTAAACTGGCTGGAATTTTAACAATAAATGGGGGAATGGAGGGATTTGGGGATAGTATTGGACGGGTAGATTTGAGCCAGAAGGCCAACACTGACCCTTATTGAGTTATGGAGCAGGCGACAAATGGCCAACCTTTTATGTTCTGTTGTACTCTGGCGGCAGTTGCTATGAAGATCACGAGAAACAGAGGCAGCAGTCAGTGCTTCGATTGGTATTTAAGTCGATTGATTTAGGTTTTGGGTTTCAGTGTGCGTGAGTGCTGCAGTTCAGATTATTTTCCTTTTGCTGCAGGGTGCTGTCGGATCAATTTACCCCAGCCATTCAAGACAGACAAAGGACCAGCTGCGAGTGTTTTCTTCAGTATTACCACCTCTGCCAAGTGGAAGACAGATCAGGAGAGGGTGCGATTGTGGCTTGAGTTTCTTTTGTGAACTTTGCTTTGATGAAAGTTCATGGGGTGGTGGGGGAGGAGGTGGTGGAGCGGGGAGAAGTCGCAGAATAAGCTACAAGGGCAAGTAGAGGAAAAAAAATAAACTACCTGCAAGAATCTCGGGTTTGTATTTCAGACGTCTCTGATCAAGCCTGTTCCTGAGACAGGGCTATCTGGAAGTCTGTGTCCCCCACCCGCAGATTCAGCGCCTCGTGCACAGTGGGGGAAATGCATAACCTGGGTGAGCTCAATCAGTTCTTGGTCTTCACTCAGACATTAAGCATGCTGGCACAATGGTTAGCACTGCTGCCTCACAGCACCAGGGACCCGGGTTCGATTCCTGGCTTGGATCACTGTCTATGTGGAGTTTACACGTGTCTGTGTGTGGTTTCCTCCCATAGTCCAAAGATGTGCAGGTTAGGTGCATTGGCCATGCTAAATTCTCCCTTGCTGGAGTGTGGCGACGAGGGGATTTTCACAGTAACTTCATTGCAGTGTTAATGTGCCTTGTGACACTAATAAATAAACTTGAAATTTACTTATTTCGAGCTGGACACACCTCAACACTTTTTTTTTCAGTAATGTAGATAGATTGGAGAAGTTGGGACGGTTTTCCTTATACAAGAGATAGATGGTTGGAAGGAGATTTGAAAGAGGATGGATAACAAGTTATGAGGGGTCTGGAAAGAGTAGAGAGGGAGATGTTATTCCCACTGGTGGAAGGATCTAAGAGGGGCACAGATTTAAGATAATTGGGGAAAGTAGCAATGGCAGCCCAAGGAGAACATTTTCACGCAGCGAGTGGTTAAGGTTTGGAATGTCCTGCCCGCATTGAAGTGGGAACTGGATTATCTGAAAGAGGAGAATGTGCAGCATTATGGGGTGAAGGTGGGGGAATGGTGTTAGGTACATTGCTTATTCAGAGAGCAGGTGCAGACACAATGGGCTGAATGGCCTCCTGTGCGATAACAATTCTGTGAACATTCCTGATTGGGCGAGAGGCAGCAGATCCTTGCAGGAATGTACTGAATTGGCAGCTAGCGGCATAGCAGCTGGTTTATCTCGCCGCAAGGTGGTTGGAGCATCGTCACTGAGGCTTTCGCACCCCACCCCACAGCCATGTCATCTCCTGGGAGAGGCAAAAATCAACCCAGGATAGAGAAGGGAATGAAAGCTGCGGACAGTTCCCTCAGGTGATTGAAGCCAGTCACTGCGACCACATGGACCAAGTGACAGGGAGGAGGTGGTGGCATAGTGGTGTTGTCACTGGGCTAGCAATCCAAAGACTCCAGGCAATGCTGGGAACCCAGGTTCAAATCCCACCATGGCAGATGGTGAAATTTGAATTAAATAAAAATTTAAAATTCAAGGTCGAATGATGACCATGAAACCATTGCCAATCTGGTTCACTAATGCTGCTTCGGGAAGGAAATCTGCCATCCTTACCCAGTCTGGCCTACACGTGACTCCAGAGCCACAGCACTGTGGTTGACTCTAAAACGCCACTCAGTTCAAAGGCAATTAAGGATGGGCAAAGAATGGCGTGTGCGTGTGCTCCTGCTCCCTTTTCAGTGACTCTTGTCTTAGCTGATCACCTCTATTGCCAAATAGCTTGCTAAGTTTCGCTATCTAGTCCTACGTGGGCAGAATGAAAAATTTGGAAAGGAGAGGAGAATAGTAACTTTAGTTTATTTATTAGTGACAAGTAAGGCTTACATTAACACTGCAATGAAGTTACTGTGAAATCCCCCAAGTCGCCACATTCTGGTGCCTGTTCAGGTCAATGCACCTAACCAGCACGTCTTTCAGAATGTGGGAGGAAACCGGAGCCCCCAGAGGAAACCCACACAGATACTGGGAAAATGTGCAGACTCCGCACAGACAGTGACCCAAGCCGGGAATCGAACCCGGGTCCCTGGCACCGTGAGGCAACAGTGTTAACCACTATGCCACCGTGCTGCCCCAATGTTTAATCATTGCAAGGATGACGTTGAAAGATTTCTTCTTCTCTGGTTTAGTCTGACAGGATTAGGATATTGCACCCCTCTGAATTCCATTGGCCAATGTGGCTAGACTCTGGAATCTCCTCCCTAAACCCCTCCACCTGCCTGTCTCTTTCCTCCTCAAGATGCTCCTTAAAACTTGCCTCTTTGACCAAGCTTTCTGGTCACCTGGCCTAACAACATCTTATGTGAGCGTAGTATCAAATTAATAAGGTTTTTGTGAAGCATCTTGGGATGTTTTCTTACTTTACAGGCGCTATATAAATGAATGTAGTTGTTGTACTGTCTCTGTGCTCCTGGGCAATGCCGGTACTGTTCAATGTGTGCACTAAGGGATCTTGAAATGTTAAATGTGCCACAAAATTCCCCAATGTATTTTAAATCCAGTCCATTTGGGCGGCATGGTGGCAGAGTCTCAGTGCCAGGGACCCGGGTTCAATTCTGACCTCAGGCCTCTGTCTGTATGGAGTCTGCATGTTCTCCCCATGTTTGCGTGGGTTCCCTCCAGTTTCCTCCCACATTCCATAGATGTGTGCGTTGGGACGATTGGCCATTGGAGTAGCACCTAACCACGTTTGGAAGAATTTGTGCTCTTCCCTGCCAGAGGCAGAGAGAGGGGAACTCTGGCGAGTGAGGGATGAGTCAATCCTGAACAGCCACGTTTCATAACTTCATACTGGGTGGGTCTCATGAGCTAATCTTCCTCACGGCAGGTCCATACTACGCTCATTATAAACACCTAAATCAAGATTTTTGTGTGTGTGTGTGCGTGCGTGCGCGCGCTAATATGGTTGTTCTGTTGTATTGTGATGCCCTGGGAACATTCCTGAGTTACTGACACCTTGTTCTATTCCTATCTGGACAGTGGGTAAGTGTGGAATCCACTGTGGTTCGTGCTCCTGACCACTTATTCAGCGACGTTTGCTTTTTAGTTGATGACTTTCATTGTCAAATAGCTTGCAGATGCTGGAATCTGAAATAAAAACAGAAAATACTGGAAAATCTCAGAGGTCTGACAGCATCTGTGGAGAGAGAATAGAGCCAGTGTTTCGAGTCTGGGTGCCAGATCTGCTGAGATTTTCCAGCATTTCCTGTTTTTGGTTTTCGCTTGCTACTCCTCGTTGTTTAGATCTACAGGCAGAATGGCCAGTTCCACACAGTATTTCAGGAAAATATTAGCTGTGGGAACAGTATCCCTCCTCTCAGGGCTTGCGATTGGGAGTGGAAAGGAAAATGCTGAACGTTAAACTGCTATGTACTTTGACAAATTCGGATCTTTCCTTTCTAAACCCTCTACATCTGGTTGTACTCTTGAGGTATTTGGCTGAATGGAAAGGGACAGTTACAGAGAACAACATTACAGCGACAGTTTGTTTTTAATTTGGATTATGTTTCCCCCTCACCAATTTTTTTCTGTCTTTTTAAATTCTTACGTTTGTTCCATCCTTTTAGTCAAAGAAACGGTGTTGGCCTTTGTTGCAATGTTTCTCTACCACAAAACTGAAGTACTCCAGATCGCAATCTCTACCATACCCACAGAGCTTTTTTTTAAAGTTTATTTCTTTATTAGTGTCACAAGTAGGCTTACATTAACACTGCAATGAAGTCACTGTGAAAATCCCCCAGTCGCCACACTCCGGTGCCTATTCAGGTACACTGAGGGAGAATTTAGCATGGCCAATGCACCCTAACCAGCATGTCTTCCAGACTGTGGGAGGAAACCGGAGCACCCGGAGGAAATCCACGCAGACACGGGGAGAATGTCTGTACAGAGTCTGCACATTGACCCAAGCCGGGAATCGAACCCAGGTTCCTGGTGCTGTGAGGCAACAATGCTAACCACCGTGCCACCCCTTTTTTATGTCTATAATTAGTTAATTAACACATAGGAGATGGGAGTGGACCATTCCGCCCTTCAAGACTACTCTGCCAATTAGTAAGACGGTGACTGACCTACCCGGGGCTGAGTTTCCCATCCTATCCTCGTATCCCTTAATTCCCTTAGTATCCCAACATCAGCCGGCCTCTGACTTGAATATAAACGATGACTTGGCATCCACAGCGCCATGGGATTGAGAATTTCAAAGGTTTTGAACCCTGGCTGAGGAAATTTCTTGCTCCTAAATGGCCAGCCCCTTTTAATTCTGAGGTTGAGTTTGAGATTTCACCCATCCTGGAGAAACATCCTCCCAACATCTAGCCTGTCCAGCCCGTTAAGAACTCGGATTTACACTGAGGCGATTTTAGCCAGGGCAGCATTTCGGGAATGCTACAGTAGCTGGACTAAAATGTTGTTAAAGAATGGGAGCAGTTAAACCGAGATTGGGGAGGTATCAGAGTTGGAATTGTGTACACGCATCTCAGACAGCATGAGGACAGGGTTGGATGTGCTTGTGATGCTTCATGTGGTCGAATAGCCTGTAGACACCGTCAAGACTTGTTACTGGGCGAGGTGCTACAGGGCACTTGGTGTTTCTCAAATAGAGACCAAAGTGGTCACAACTGTTAATTACTTCAACTAAAAGCTTTCTACTGACAGCAGAAAAATTGTTACTTTTGTTTTTCGCAAGAATGAACCGCCGTGCGTCGGGTAACAAGCTGAAAAGAAAACCTGTTTTAAATTTTATTCTGCAGGAACGGACGAGGACAAGGAGAAGAATGTGGATGAAGCAGCCAGCAGCAACACAGCAGCATCTGCCTCCCTCATGCCAACCATCTGGGATAAGACTATTCCCTATGATGGCGAGACCTTCCACCTCGAGTACATGGATCTAGATGAATTCCTGTTGGAAAACGGCATTCCGGACGGCCCGAACCAGTTTGAGCTGCAGGATAGCCTCTTGCCAGTGGTGGAGCTGGAAGAGAAGGCCTTGTCTCCTACACTGTCATCTCCTGTTTCCAGAAGCGTGACGTATTCTGAAGCGGATAGTGATGGTGGGTTCTGACTGAAGAAGTCCTTTTAATCTAATCCTTTTTCATAGCTTGATCTCGGTGATAGAAGCATAGAATCCCCACGGTGCAGGAGGAGGCCAGTCGGCCCATTGATTTGATTTATTATTGTCCCATGTATTAACACACGGTGAAAAGTATTGTTTCTTGCACGCTATGCAGAGAAAGCATACCGTTCATAGAGTACATAGGGGAGAAGGAAAGGAGAGAGTGCAGAATGTAGTGTTACAGTCATAGCTAGGGTGTAGAGAAAGATCAACTTGATGTGAGGTCGGTCCATTCAAAAGTCTGATGGCAGTGGGGAAGAAGCTGTCCTTGAGTTGGTTGGTACGTGACCTCAGACTTTTTATCTTTTTCCCAACAGAAGAAGGCGGGAGAGAGAATGTCCAGGGTGCGAGGGATCGTTAATTATGCTGGCTGCTTTGCCGATGCAGCGGGAAGTGTAGACAGTCAGTGGATGGGAGGCTGGTTTAAGTGATGGACTGGGCTACATTCATGATCTTTTGTAGTTCCTTGCGGTCTTGGGCAGAGCAGGAGCCTACACCGACGACAATTCCACCCACACTGTGTTGCTGTAACCCCATATATTTACCCTGCTCATCCCCCTGACATTAAGGGACAATTTAGTACAGCCAATCTACCTAACCTACACATCTGTGGGTAAGGGTCATCAACCTACGTAGGGCGGCAGGGTGGCACAGTGGTTAGCACTGCCGCCTCTCAGCGCCAGGGACCTGGGCTCGATTCCCGACTTGGGTCACAGTCTATGCAGAGTTTGCACGTTCTCCCCCTGTCTGCGTGGGTTTCCTCCGGGTGCTCCAGTTTCTTCCCACAGTCCAAAGATGTGCAGATTAAGTGAATCGGCTATGCTAAATTCTTCCTCGGTGTACCCGAATAGGTGCCGGAGTGTGGCAACGAGGGGATTTTCACAGTAACTTCATTGCAGTGTTAATGTAAGCCTATTTGTGACTAATAAATGAACTTAACTTATCTTTGGAGTGTGGGAGGAAACTGGAGCACCCGGAAGAAACCCACACAGACACGGGGAGAATGTGCAAACTCCTCACAGACAGTGATGCGAGGCCGGAATCGAACCTGGGTCCCTGGTGCCGAGAGGCTGCAGTGCTAACGACTGTGCCACCATGCCGCCAGGCTTGGGTTTGGATTAAAACCGGGCCAATAGGAAGAAAATATCGCTCTTATAGGATGTGACGATTGAACGTGTAACATGTTTGCCTCATCTTAGCCTTGTCCCTAGCCGTTTTGAGGTTTACCCTCCACATTGCTCCACTAGCAATCTCTCCATGGATGGGAAATCTATCGTGCTGGTGCAGAGAAGCGGGTCAGGCTAAACTGGCATTGCCCTCTTGTGGCTAAATTTGCCCAAGCCCGTGGATCGGGTGTGTTTATTTGGTGAGGGACAGCCAACGTCTGAGGAAGCTTCCTGGGGCAGGAAGGGATGGGATGGGAGTGGAGAGGAACATCACCCAATGTTCACTGTAGATGATGGAGTTCAGATAACATCACCTTCAGCAATGACCCTAACCCGTTTTGTCTTTGTGTTATCCCCACAATGACGTGACAAAAATCATAAACTATAAATCTTATATATTTCTAATAAAAAAGGGATAAGGGGATATGAGGAACAGGTGGGGAGGTGGATTTGAGACCAGGGAGAGATCAGCCATGATCTGATTGAATGTCTGAGCAAGAGAATACGTCCTTCAATGAAGCTCTGGCTGATTTGGTTCCCTCACCGTAGTGGATCAGTGCTGTGGCTAATCTCAAAAACTGTGTTGATATGAATCAACTGAACAGAGTCCTGACGAACAGAACCATTTTAAACTTAATGAGCCAGTTATCACTAACTGAATTATGTGTGTTTTTTCAGCTAAGCCTTGTGATGTGCATGAGCAGATATAGGTCTTGTTGTAATATAAACATGATGGAACAAGAACGAAAATGCTGGAAAATCTCAGCAGGTCTGTCAGCATCTGTGGAGAGAGAATAGAGCCAACATTTTGAGTCTGGAATCAGATGACACTTTGCCAGGGCTGTGATGGGAGACTCATTCAGACTCGAAACGTTGGCTCTGTTCTCTCTCGACAGATGCTATCGGATCTGCTGAGATTTTCCAGCATTTGCCTCCTTGTTTCATATTCCAGCATCCACAGTATTTTGCTTTTATCTTGTTGTTAATAAGTTGCTTTTATCTTGTAATAAGTTGCTTTTGCTGATCTAAACTGTTGACTGGGTGCTTGTTTAGGTTATTCTAGTGTAAAATGAGGGAGGACAAAATAAGTTATAATCTTCTCACCGTGCGCACCCCTGTTTTATGATTTAAAGGGTGTTTTATTTTTCTATAACAGATCTGTCCCTGTCCCCTCTCTCATTCTAGGAGGAGATGGGAGGAAGTCTGAACGGGCTACTCCAAACTCTGTTGACCTGGATGTGGTTGATGTTCTGGTGAACTTTGAACCAGACCCGACGGACCTGGCACTGTCCAGCGTTCCCGGGGGAGAGCTCTTCAATCCTCGGAAGCACAAGTTTAGTGACGAAGAGCTCAAACCGCAGCCCATGATTAAAAAAGCCAGAAAGGTCTACGTTCCGTCTGAGCAAAAGGTACATGTCCACCAACCCCTCTGCTGCCCACTGCCTGTAAAATGAAACTCTACGGGGGCTTGCATTTGGCGGTTCTTGCTCCAGACCCCCCCCCCCCCTCCATCTTTCACACGTCGATTTCTGGAAGCCTAAAGCTTTTAAACTCTGGTCCTGAGGGGAACACACTGCTGTGTGACGGGGTTTGTTCAGTTGGTTACCAAGGCCAGCAGACTCGAGGTTTGATCACTGCATGTATGTGGAGTTAATTGATCTTAGTTGGGGAGAATGTATGGATGCTATTGTTGACCTCCAGACCAACAAGGGGGAATTGGTTGCAGGCAGCCTCAGGCCCAGCGTACGTCCAATACAGTTTGATCATCTATACTATACTAAATGTCTTGATGGCATGTATGTCATCTGATGAGCTACTGGAGCATTGTAAGCATTTACAAAGCAGTGTTTTCAGAAGAGGAAGTGGAGAAAATTGAGAGGGCGTTCTCTGAAATGGACAGCACAGTCTTTTCATTCTTGAGTTCTAGAATAATGGGGGGGAGGAGGAGGAGATGATAGATTGTACAGGGCATTGGTGAGGCCACACCTGGAGTATTGTGTGCAGTTTTGGTGTCCTTATCTGAGGAAGGATGTCCTTGCTATAGAGGGAGTCCAGCGAAGGTTTACCAAGCTGATTCCTGGGAGGGCAGGTCTGTCAGATGAGGAGAGACTAAGTCGGTTAGGATTATATTCATTGGAGTTTAGAAGAGTGAGAGGGGATCTCATAGAAACTTATAAAATTCTAACAGGGTTAGACAGGGTAGATTCAGAAAGAATGTTCCCAATGGTGGGGGGGGGGTCCAGAACTAGGGGTCATAGTTTGAGGATAAGGGGTAAACCTTTTAGAACTGAGGTGAGGAGAAATTTCTTCACCCAGAGGGTGGTGAATGTGTGGAATTCACTACCATTGAATGTAGTTGAGGCCAAAACGTTGTCTGATTTCAAGGAGAAATTAGATATAGTTTTGTGAAGGGGAGGTCATATCTCACTAACTTGATCGAGTTTTCCGGGTTTTGTGAAGGAGAGGTCACGTCTCATTAACTTGATCGAGTTTTTAAAGAAATTGACAAAGATGATTGAGGGTAGGGCAGTGGATGTTGTCTACATGGACGTCAGTAAGGCCTTTGACAAGGTCCCTCAGGGCAGACTGGTACAGAAGGTAAAGTCGCATGGGATCAGAGGTGAGCTGGCCAGCTGGATACAGAACTGGCTCGGTCAAAGAAGACAGAGAGGGTCACAGTGGAAGGGTGTGTTTCTGAATGGAGGACTGTAACAAGTGGCGTTCCTCAGGGATCAGTGCTGGGACCTTTGCTGTTTGTAATATATATATATATATTATATTTGGAGGAAAATGTAACTGGTTTGATTAGTAAGTTTGTGGACAACACAAAGGTTGGTGGATTTGCGGATAGCGATGAGGATCATCAGAGGATACAGCAGGATATAGATCGGTTGGAGACTTGGTCGGAGAGATGGAGTTTAATCCGGATAAATGTGAGGTAATGCATTTTGGGAGGTCTAATACAGATAGGAAATATACAGTAAATGGCAGAACCCTTAAGAGTATTGATAGGCAGAGGGATCTGGGTGTACAGGTACACAGGTCACTGAAAGTGGCAATGCAGGTGGAGAAGGTAGTCAAGAAGGCATACGGCATGCTTGCCTTCATCAGCCAGGGCATTGAGTTTAAAAATTGGTAAGTCATGTTGCAGCTTTACAGAACCTTAGTTAGGCCGCATTTGGAATATAGTGTTCAATTCTGGTCACCACACTACCAGAAGGATGTGGAGGCTTTGGAGAGGGTACAGAAAAGATTTACCAGGATGTTGCCTGGTATGGATGTTGGACCCTTGGAGGACGAGAGGGGGGAGTTAATAGTGGGAAATGAGGATATGGCTGAGTCTTTAAATAAGTTTTTTGTGTCGGTCTTCACGGTGGAGGACACAAATAGTTTGCCAAATATTAACGATAGAGGGTTGGCAGCAGGAGAAATACTTAATACAATTAATGTTACCAGAGAGGCAGTGCTGGGTAGACTAATGGGACTGAAGGTGGACAAGTCCCCGGGTCCGGATGGAATGCATCCCAGGGTATTGAAAGAAATGTCAGAGGTAATAGTGGATGCGTTAGTGATTATTTATCAAAACTCGTTGCATTCTGGGGTAGTGCCGGTTGATTGGAAAACGGCTAATGTTACGCCGCTGTTTAAAAAAGGAAGGAGACAAAAGGCGGGTAACTATAGGCCGGTCAGCTTAACGTCTAGTAGGGAAAATGCTGGAATCCATTATTAAAGAGGAGATAGCAGGGCATCTGGATAGAAATGGTTCGATCAATCAGACGCAGCATGGATTCATGAGGGGAAAGTCGTGCTTGACGAACATGTTGGATTTTTATGAAGATGTGACTAGGGCGGTTGATGGAGGAGAACCGGTGAATGCGGTGTTTTTGGATTTCCAAAAGGCGTTTGATAAGGTGCCCCATAAAAGGCTGCTGAAGAAGATTAGGGCACACGGAGTTGGGGGTAGTGTGTTAAAGTGGATTGGGGACTGGCTATCCGACAGGAAGCAAAGAGTCGGAATAAATGGGTGTTTTTCCGGTTGGAGGAAGGTAACTAGTGGCGTGCCGCAGGGATCGGTACTCGGGCCGCAACTATTTACCATTTATATAGATGATCTGGAGGAGGGGACGGAGTGTAGGGTAACGAAGTTTGCAGACGACACAAAGATAAGTGGAAAAGTGAATCGTGTGGAGGACGGAGAAGATCTGCAGAGAGATTTGGACAGGCTGAGTGAGTGGGCGAGGATATGGCAAATGGAGTATAACGTTGATAAATGCGAGGTTATACACTTTGGAGGAAATAATAACAAATGGGATTACTATCTCAATGGAAACAAATTAAAACATGCTACCGTGCAAAGGGACCTGGGGGTCCTTGTGCATGAGACGCAAAAGCCCAGTCTGCAGGTACAACAGGTGATCAAGAAGGCAAATGGGATGTTGGCCTATATCGCGAGGGGGATAGAATATAAAAGCAGGGATGTCTTGATGCACCTGTACAGGGCATTGGTGAGGCCGCAGCTGGAATACTGTGTGCATTATTGGTCCCCTTATATGAGGAAGGATGTATTGGCATTGGAGGGAGTGCAGAGAAGGTTCACCAGGTTGATACCGGAGATGAGGGGTTTGGATTATGAGGAGAGGCTGAGGAGATTGGGTTTGTACTCGTTGGAGTTTAGAAGGATGAGGGGGGATCTTATGGAGACTTATAAGATAATGCGGGGGCTGGATAGGGTGGAGGCGGAGAGATTCTTTCCACTTAGTAAGGAAGTTAAAACTAGAGGACACAGCCTCAAAATAAAGGGGGGTCGGTTTAAGACAGAGTTGAGGAGGAACTTCTTCTCCCAGAGGGTGGTGAATCTCTGGAATTCTCTGCCCACTGAGGTGGTGGAGGCTACCTCGCTGAATATGTTTAAAGCGCGGATGGATGGATTCCTGATCGGTAAGGGAATTAAGGGGTTATGGGGATCAGGCGGGTAAGTGGTACTGATCCACGGCAGATCAGCTATGATCTTATTGAATGGCGGGGCAGGCTCGAGGGGCTAGATGGCCTACTCCTGCTCCTATTTCTTATGTTCTTATGGAGGGCATTAGGTATGAGGAGAGGTTGGAGAAACTTGGCTTGTTCTCACTGGAACGACAGAGGTTGAGGGGCGACCTGATAGACGTCGACAAGATTGTGAGGGACATGGACAGTGGATAGTCAGAAGCTTTTTCCCAGGGTGGAAGAGTCAATTACTAGGGGGCATAGGTTTAAGGTGCGAGGGGCAAGGTTTAAAGGAGATGTACGAGGCAAGTTTTTTTTAAAAAGAGGGTAGTGGGTACCTGGAACTCGCTGCCGGGGGAGGTAGTGAAAGCAGATACGATAGTTTTAAGGGGCATCTGGACAAATACATGAATAGGATGGGAATAGAGGGATATGGTCCCCGGAAGGGTAGGGGGTTTTAGTTCAGTCGGGCAGCATGGTCGGTGCAGGCTTGGAGGGCCGAAGGGCCTGTTCCTGTGCTGTAATTTTCTTTGTTCTTTATATAGCTCTTGGGGCTAAAGGGATCGAGGGATATGGGAGGAAGGGGGGAGATCAAGATATTGAATTTGATAATCAGCCATGATCATAATGAATGGTGGAGCAGGCTCAAAGGGCCGAATGGCCTGCTTCTAGTTTCTATGTTTCTACATACAGCACAAGAGGAGGCCGCTTGGCCCATCATGCCAGTGTTGGCTCTTTGAAAGAGCTATTCAATTAGTCTCACTTCCCTGGCCTTTCCCCAAAGCCTTGCATTGATCATGTGAACCCTACTCCAGAAACTTGAGCACACAATTTAGGCCACTGCCTCACACAGGGAGTGCTGCAGGGTCCGAGGCTGAGGTGTGACTCTTGTTCAGATGCACCTTGAGGATTCCAAGGCATTAATCAAAAGGATTTATTCCAGTGCTCGGCCAACACCAGGTTAATTTATCATTCATCTCGTTCTGCTTGTGAGATCTTGCTGTGTGTAGGTTGTTTTGTGGACAAATCCAGGAGCTAAACCCACACTTAATAACTAATTTGTGAGCAGCTTTGGGACAATGTGATCAAGTACAGTACTATATAAATATGTTTGTATCGCTTGGGTAAGCAGCTGGGCAGCTACCGTTCTCCTTGTGCCCTGAGGCTGCTAAAGGGAGAAGAAGTATCAGCTAGGGATCTTGTCCCTGGTTTGTTATCCAGGGACCACCACTCTACTGTCCCCACTAGAAATTATGCCCGTGTGGTGTGAGGCGTCCTTTTGCATTTTCTTTCCTCCCCACACTTTCATAGAATCCATACAGTGCAGAAAGAGGCCATTCAGCCCATCGAGCCTGCACCAACAACAATCGGCACGGTAGCACAGTGGTTAGCACTGCTGCTTCACAGCTCCAGGGACCTGGGTTCGATTCCCGGCTTGGGTCACTGTCTGTGTGGAGTTTGCACATTCTCCTCGTGTCTGCGTGGGTTTCCTCCGGGTGCTCCGGTTCCCTCCCACAGTCCAAAGATGTGCTGGTTAGGTTGATTGGCCGTGCTAAAATTGCCCCTTAGTGTCTTGAGATGCGTAGATTAGAGGGATTAGCGGGTAAAATATGTAGGGATATGGGGGTAGGGCCTGGGTGGGATTGTGGTTGGTGCAGACTCGATGGGCCGAATGGCCTCTTTCTGTACTGTAGGGTTTCTATGATTTCTAATCCCATTCAGGCCCTATCTCCATAACCCCACGTATTTACCTTGCTAATCCCCCTGACACTAGGGGGCAATTTAGCATGGCCAATCAACCTAACTGGCAAATCTTTGGCCATGTGGGAGGAAACCAGAGCACCCGGAGGAAACCCACGCAGGCACGGGGAGAACGTGCAAACTCCACACAGACAGTGACCCAAGGCTGGAATTGAACCCGGGTCTCTGGCGCTGTGAGGCAGCAGCGCTAACCACTGTGCCACCGTGATTAGTATTTATGGTGTTATTCATTTACCTCCTAACTGAAGAGGGCAGCACGGTGGCACAGTGGTTAGCACTGCTGCCTCACAGCGCCAGGGACTCGGGTTCAATTACGGCCTCAAGTCACTTTACGTGGAGTTTGCACCTTCTCCCTGTGTCTGCATGGGTTTCTTCCGGGTGCTCAGGTTTCCTCCCGCAGTCCAAAAATGTGTGGGTTAGGTGGGCTGGCCATGCTAAATTGCCCCTTAGTGTCAGGGAGATTAGCAAGGTAAATACATGGGGTTATGGGGACGGGGCCTGGGTGGGGGAGGGAGATTGCTGTCAGTGCAGGCTTGATGGGCCTGGGTTGGGGTGGGGGGGTTGCTGTTGATGCAGACTCGATGGTCCAAATGGTCTCCTTTGTACTGTAGGGATTCTATGAACAACTGCAGTTTCTGTCTGTGTCTATTTATACCTCTTTTGATCCAGCCAGGAGGAGGAACTAAGTGTCCCTTCTGAGAGAAACCTCACTCATATATAGTGTAAAAACCTGCTGGCACGGTTTTGTGGATTTAGCACAAGAAGGGACATGTTAGTGAAACACTGGCAGGTTACCAGAAGAAACATAGAAAAACTACAGCACAAAACAGGCCCTTCGGCCCCACAAGTTGTGCCGAACATATCCCTACCTTTTAGGCCTACCTATAACCCTCCATCCTATTAAGTCCCATGTACTCATCCAGGAGTCTCTTAAAAGACCCTATTGAGTTTGCCTCCACCACCACTGACAGCAGCCGATTCCACTCGCCCACCACCCTCTGTGTGGAAAAACTTCCCCCTAACATTTCCCCTGTACCTACCCCCCAGCACCTTAAACCTGTGTCCTCTCGTAGCAGCCATTTCCACCCTGGGAAAAAGCCTGAGAGTCCACCCGATCTATGCCTCTCAACATCTTATATACCTCTATTAGGTCTCATCTCATCCTACGTCTCTCCAAGGAGAAAAGACCGAGCTCCCTCAGCCTATCCTCTTAAGGCATGCCACTCAATCCAGGCAACATCCTTGTAAATCTCCTCTGCACCCTTTCGATCATTTCCACATCCTTCCTGTAATGAGGCGACCAGAACTGAAGAAGTCGGCACTTTTCTTTTTAAGGGAGAGAGAAATGTGTTTTTCTTTTACATTTGCAATAACGGCCTGCGTGTCGTGTCACCCCGTGGAACGTGAATATGTTTTATTTTTTTTTCTCCTTGAGGACGATCGGTACTGGGCCCGGCGTAAGAAGAACAACGTGGCAGCGAAGCGTTCTCGAGATGCCCGGAGACTGAAGGAGAATCAGATCACGGTGCGAGCCGCCTTCCTGGAGAGGGAGAACTCCGCCCTGAGGCTGGAGGTGGTTGAATTGCGCAAGGAGGTGGCACAGTACAAAACCATCATCTCCAAATACCGGCACCTGTAAGAGACCTTCGGCTCTGGGGAGTCCAAGGGAGGGGGTCGAGGGCAGTGATTGTGTAAAAAAGAAAAATTATCCCTAAAGGGGCTGTTTCAAAAGAGCACAGCTAACTCCTCTTAGTCACCCCACCCCCTCACCCAAAAGACAAGTCAAATGGCTTTTAAACTGAACCGTCAGGTATATTTATTCTCGTTCTCCCATCTTTATATTAGAATGAATAAATTGCAATAAATCTTCCTACTCTTTTGGATGAATATCAGGGTCTGGTTGTTCAGATAGACAGTAAGCACTTGACGGGGAGTTTGAGGTCTGGAGTTTGAGGTCTGAACTTTGGAGGAATAGTGAAGGTTAGATGGGTTTTAGATTGGTTTCACCAGGTCGGCGCAACATTGAGGGCCGAAGGGCCTGTACTGCGCTGTAATGTTCTACGAATAAGGTTAAATGGGGCCTGGAGTTCCTGGAGTCTCTGAAACCAATCCGTTGGCGTTCTGAGCTGCTTCTAGTAGACACATTGTTCATGTTGAAGGAGCTCGGCCGCAACCTTTCCGATATCCACGTCCCACACACAAGAAACTGGAATGAGCCCTTTCAGAGGAGGGAATAGGATCAGAATAGAAGTAGGAGTCGGCTCCTTGAGATGAAGGTAAATTACTGCGGGTGCTGGAATCTGAAACAAAATGCTGGAGAAACTCGGGCTCTGACAGAGGGTCATCCAGACTCAAAACGTTGGCTCTATTCTCTCTCCACAGGTGCTGTCAGACCTGCTGAGATTCTCCAGTATTTTCTCTCTTTTTTTTCTCTCTTGAGCTTGCTCTGCCACCCTGTAAGATCACGGCCACATTCCTGCCTTATCTCTCCCCACCCCACCACCCGATATCCAGAAATCCATCTTGTGACTGATGGACTTTGGCTCATGGAGGTTTACAGCATGGAAACAGGCCCTTCGGCCCAACTTGTCTGTGCCGCCCAGTTTTTACCACGAAGCTATTTCCAATTGCCCGCGTTTGGCCCATATCCCTCTATACCCATCGTACCCATGTAACTGTCTCAACACTTTTTAAAAGACAATTGTACCCGCCTCTACTACTGTCTCTGGCAGCTTGTTCCAGACACTCACCACCCTCAGTGAAAAAACGGCTCATTGTGATCTATTTACATTATCCTGGCCAGAGTGATGACAATTTATTCCCCCCCCCCCCCTCCCTGCCCCCCTCTGCCTTTCCATGTTTGTCTTTTCCCCCAATCTGTGCAAAGGATGTATGGAATCAATGAAGTTCCGAAATGAGTACACTAAGCTCTGGAATGGGAATTCCTCCGCTGTCGCACATGCCGTCTTCTCGCTCTGACACTTAATGGTTTTAAAATGTACTTTGCACTGTTAATGGACCTCCGATTCCCACCAGCTAAACGCCTGGTTTTGGGGGGGGGGGGGGGGGGGGGGTGTGTGTGCGTGCCTGGAAAACCCTGGGGCAGATTCAGAGAGTTGGATCAATAGGCGCAGCAACAGGCTCATTGCAGATCTTTTCAGGTTTACTTTCCCCTTTTAAAGCCATCATGTTGTAAGGCACCCTTTTAACTTTGCTGGTTTAGAGGTGGGGTCGGGGTGAGGGGGTGGTGCAGATTTGAAGTGGGAATTTAACTTGCTGACTGGCACTGGCCCTGACCTTACCTCGTCCCCTTTATTTCAAGTGATGTGCGAGACTTAGAATGATTTAACTAAGATGATCTTTCTTCCCCTCTGGAATGGACAGACAGACCCATTGAGGCAAATGATATAAACAAGTAGAAACTCTACTTTTAAGAATGTTTTTAATATAAATGTGTTGTATCACTTTCAGTCCTGATTCCTTTGTTTCCTAAACTTCTTTTCTGCCTCCATACCTCTTGGGCTGTGGGGCTTCCAGCTGCTATCAGTGTGGACCCGCTTTTAACCATCCTGGTACCCACTGGGATTTTCAACATTCGCTGCTCAAGGCACATTTTATTTGGCATATTACTTTAACGATTGTTCCTCTCTGGTTTGAATCCAATTTGCTTCTCCCCACCCACCTGCCCCTCTTCCCTTTGGAGCCTTAGAAAGTTGACGATTATAGAGTCATAGAGGTTCACAGCATGGAAACAGGCCTTTCGGCCCAACTTGTCCATGCTGCCCTTTTTTTTTTAAACCACTAAGCTAGGCCCAATTGTCCGCGTTTGGCCCATATCCCTCTATACCCATCTTACCCATGTAACTGTCTCAACACTTCTTAAAAGACAAAATTGTACCTGCCTCTACCACTTCCCCTGGCAACTCGTTCCAGGCACTCGCCACCCTCTGTGTGAAAGAATTGCCCCTCTGGACCCTTTTATATCTCTCTCTCTCTCTCTCCTCTCTCTCTCTCCTCCTCCTCCTCCTCCTCCTCCTCCTCCTCCTCCTCCTCCTCTCTCTCTCTCTCTCTCTCTCTCTCTCTTCACCCCCCCCCCCCCCCCCCCCCAACCTTAAACCTATGCCCCTCTAGTTTTAGACTCCCCTACCTTTGGGAAAAGATATTGACTATCTAGCTGATCTGTGCCCCTCATTATTTTACAGACCTCTATAAGATCACCCCTCAGTCTTCTACGCTCCAGAGGAAAAAAGTCCCAGTCTATCCAGCCTCTCCTTTATAACTCAATCCATCAAGTCCCAGTAGCATCCTAGTAAATCTTTTATGATCTTGTGGAATACAGAAAACGCTGATCCTTGCACAAAATGAGATCTCCCTTAACCATTAAAAGGAAAGTGACCTTTTTTTGCTTTGACAGATTGCTATTGGACAAGCTAATGGATGTTGCTGCACATTGCCCACAAATTGCTAGCGCATTAATCAGAGGTGTACAATTCTAATTCTGTTTGAGATATTGGTTTTAAACTTGGCTTTTAGATCAGAGCAGTGCTTGCATTGCCCAGTAACCCGGATGGAGTTCCTCTTCAAATGGCCTTTTTAAAAAAAATGATTTGTTATGGGTGTACCTCACACTGCATCATGACCCCAGTGAATCGGGGCCAGTGGACAAGGGACAAATAGATCGGGGCACACCGATGTAATACAGTTGCCATTTTTATTCTGTCCTTGTTATTGCGTTCCCATTGTTCAGATTATAGTTGAAAACTGCCTAAGTAAATGTGGCAAATGAGAAGTTGTGTTAAACTCGTACTGAACCTTTGCTAGATCAAGTTTAGAACATTGTATACACTTCCGGACTCCACATGCGGGTGGTACAGTGGTTAGCAGTGCTGCCTCGCAGCGCCAGGGACCCGGGTTTGATTCCTGGCTTGGGTCACTGTCTGTGCATAGTCTGATGTTCTCCCAGTGTCTGTATGGGTTTCCTCCAGGTGCTCCAGTTTCCTCCAAAAGACATGCTGGTTAGATGCATTGGCTGTGCTAAATTCTCCCTCGGTGTACCTGAACAGGCGCCTGGGTGTGGTGACTAGGGGATTTTCACATTATCCTCATTGCAGTGTTAATGTAAGCCTAATAGTGACACTAATAAATAAACTTTAAATTTATAGTCACCTAGAGGCACTGAAAAAAGGTACAAGAGAGCTTCACAAGGATGATAGCAGAAGTGAGAGGTTATTCTTACCAGGAAAGGCTGAACAGGCTGGGGTTCATAGAATCCCTACAGTGCAGAAGGAGGCCATTCGGTCTATGGAGCCTGCACAAACTCTCCAACAGAGCATCTTACCCAGGCCCACCCCGTAACCCAAGCATTTACCCTGCTAATCCCCCTAACCTGCACATCTTGGGGCACTAAGGGACAATTTAACATGGCCAATCCACCGAACCTGCAGATAGAAACATAGAAAAACTACAGCACAAACAGGCCCTTCGGCCCCACAAGTTGTGCTGAACATATCCCTACCTTCTAGGCCTAACTATAACTCTCCATCCTATTAAGTCCCATGTACTCATCCAGGAATCTCTTAAAAGACCCTATTGAGTTTGCCTCCACCACCACTGACGGCAGCCGATTCCACTCACCCACCACCCTCTGTGTGAAAAACTTCCTCCTAACATTTCCCCTTTACCTACCCCCCAGCACCTTAAACCTGTGTCCTCTCGTAGCAGCCATTTCCACCCTGGGAAAAAGCCTCTGAGAGTCCACCCGATCTGTGCCTCTCAACATCTTATATACCTCTATTAGGTCTCCTCTCATCCTACGTCTTTGGACAGTGGGAGTAAACCGGAGCACCTGGAGGAAACCCATGCAGACACGGGGAGAATGTGCAGACTCCACACAGTCACCCAAGACTGGAATCAAACTCGGGTCCCTGGCGCTGTGAGGCAACAGTGCTAGCCACCGTGCTGCCCACATGGAGATCTTCTCTGGAAAATAATAGGCTGATGGAGGGCTTTAAAATTATGAAGGGGTTTGACAGGGTGGATGTAGCGAAGATGTTTCCACTTGCAGAGCAATCCAAGGATCATAAACATAAGATGGTTACTAATAAATCCAGTTGGGAATTTGGGAGAAGAGTGTGGTTGGAATGTGGGATTTGTTACCACAAGGAGTAGTTGGGGCGAATACTATGGATGGCTTTTAAGAGGATGCTAGATAAACCCGATGGGTAAAGGAATAGAAGGATTTGCTTTTGCTAGTGTTTGATCCCTTGCCACCTCTTTTCTGGGGAGAAGTTTTGCTTTCCTCTTTGTTCACCTGCTGCTCTGTTTTCCGTTGGTGCTTGATTGGATATCTACCAAATCTCTCAGCCCCATCTCTTTTCCTCAGCGACCGTCTCCAGCCCACGCTTATTCTGCACGGCTTCCAGCCTTCGTGTCAGATCCCTCCATTATTTCAGATTCCGTGTTTTAAATAGTGAATCTTGCTGAAAAAAGAGATGTGCTGTTGAAGCTTTTTGTCTTGCACACAACAGGACAAACCCAAGAATAGCAAATTTCAAAGGGAACAATTTGAACTGCATGAGAAGATTGGTTGGCAAGTGGAACTCTGATTGATGGCAGAGGCGCTGCCATAGAGAATCCACCAGGGAGCAGTTAACGACGAAGCTATACATTTAAACAAAGCTTGTTACTTTAACTGTTTCCTGTTGCGTTCTCCATGCCAGTGCCTCCATCGCGCCCGCTCCTCCCCTGGCACTTTTCCATGTCCACGCAGGAATTGTGATGCCAGCCTCTTTTTCCTCCTCCTTCCCTCAGTCCAGTGCCCCAAACGCCCCTTGCCGTTGGAGCAATGATTCACTTTTGCTTCTTTCGGTTTTCTATAGTGTATCTGCTGCTCCCAATGTGGCCTCCTCGCCATTGGAGTGGCAAATACCGACTGGGTGACCGCTTTACAGAGCACCTCCATTCAGAGTGCACGTGTGACCCTGAGCTACCAGTTGCTTGTCATTTTAAGTTTCCATTCCTCTCTACCCTCTGTCTCATACACTGCCCCAGTAAAGCTCAACACCGAGTTCAACAATTTCCAATCATAGCCACTGCTCCCATTTGCTTCAGACGATATCTGTTGGTGATTCTGCTTTTCCCACTTGCACCTCCTCCAGATCCATCTTTTGTCCCTGTGTCTGTCTTCCTTGCCATCTCCACTTTTTGACATGCACAGCACGGTAGCACAGTGGTTAGTACTGCTGCCTCACAGCGCCAGGCACCCGGGTTCGATTCCCGGCTTGGGTCACTGTCTGTGTGGAGTCTGCACGTTCTCCCCGTGTCTGCGTGGGTTTCCTCCGGGTGCTCCGGTTTCCTCCCACAGTCCAAAGATGTGCGGTTTAGGTGGATTGGCCGTGCTAAATTGCCCCTTAGTGTCAGGGGGACTAGTGAGGGTAAATACATGGGGTTATGGGGATGGGGCTGGTTGGGAGTGCAGACTCGATGGGCCGGATGGCCTCTATCTGCACTGTAGGGATTCTATGAACATCTCTTTCGTCATTTAACCTCTCCTTCCTCACATCCTATCGCTGACCTTCTCTTTTGTCCTTTCTGCCTCTCTCCCACTTCTACTCACTCTCACATCTCTAACTTCCTCCAGTTCCGATGGAGGGTCATGGATCTGAAATGTTAACTCTGTTTCCCACAGATGCTGCCTGACCTGCTGAGTATTTCCATTTTAATTTAGCAGCAGGGTGTGTCGATGGGGTGGGAGAAGATTCCTGTGAAGCACAAGCACCGGCATGGGCCGGATGGGCTGAATGGCCACGTGCTCTGCTCAGAGTGCTTTATGCACTGCATAAACCACAGGCAGGAAAATACCTTTGTGACTAATTTACACCTGCGGTTTTCATATCAATTTACTACATTCATATTTATAGTAGACTTGAGTGCACTGGGAAGATGTTTCTGTGGAAGGTTTGTGGGGTGGCCAGGCCTTTGATTTGAGAATTGTGTATCTTCATCAGAATGAGAGGGGCTTAAATCATTGTTTGTGTGTGTGCGTGTGTGTGTGTTGTCCCCCTTACCGTTTGGACTAGGAGCATGATAGAGGAGGGACCAATGGTGGGGATGCTGGGGGGGGGAGGTTTGGGCTGGGAGATCATGTGATGAAGGCTCCAGGACTGCATCTCACCAGAGTTGGCAACCCTGCCCCACAGAGGGGCAGGGGAGAATTCTGCCATAGAATTGCTGCCATTGCACTCCGAAAGGAATCCTGCCCGCATTCTGCAGCTGTTTTAGATGGTAGGGCATTCATCCCCTCATGACAAAAGAGGCCTGACCCCCCCGCCCCCCCCCCTCTGGAATGAGCGGTGAAACGCCAGGTTTGTACCCAGTCAGTGGGTGTGTGGAAGGTGTGGGGCGGCCGACTCTTCCATCTTCAGCACCTTTTTCAGTGTTGAAATCGTGGTTATCTGTGAATGTATTTGGGGGTGGGGCGAGGGGCCATACAGCCATCCTGGACTTGCTGCTAGTTTCCACTGGCCAGTGGCGACTGTAAACTGGGTGCTTTGAAAAGCTGGTTGTAATTAACGTATTAAAGGAAGAACGGTGGTCACAATACTCTCACACTCCCTTGCTGCAGATTTCTCTTTGCTCAACTTTTAACAGCTTGCTTGAATAAAATGCTGTCAGTCTTTAAAAAAAAAAATTTAGAAATCTTGTATCAGGAAGCTGTGTCCCAGTGCTGCCACTGCTTTTGTAGTTTGATTTTTAAACGCATCTATTATGTAAACCTTCAACACTGAAAGCATTTTATATCCAGGGAAGTTGTAGGCCCGAATCAGCCATGTTCTCTGCCTCTTTGTTATTCGATATTAAGAGCTTAAGTGATGCTTAAAGAGAGTTGCTAGTTTTTAAACTTCAAGGTTAGCGATGAGAATGGGTTTAAAATATCCTCCGTCGCTCCAGTACCCTGAGTGGTGCATTGGCTTAGCAGCATCTCAATTGGGTAACTTGTTAAGCTGAAGGGACTGACCACTCCCCCCCCCCCCCCCCCCCCTCACTGATATCCCACCCAAGGGATCTATGTCAGGAACAGCAGGACGTCAGGGGCAGGGGGGTGTATTGGTGCTAATTCAGCCAGTGTGAGCCAAGATGCTATAGCCGGCCTCTGCATGCCTGGATTCGGAAGAGGGGATGTATTGGTCAGACTTCTTGTATCCACCCCTCTTGCCCACTTAAACCTGTTTCAGGTAAACTCTGCTGCATTTTGGGTGAGGGCAGTGTGTCGGTGATGGCTTTGATGCCTTCCTAAGATTGAATAACAGTTGTATAGGTTACAGGTTTCTAGACCCTCAACACACAGCGACAAGCTCAGGAGAAAGGATTAAGTACGCTCTTAACATCATGATTGTACTTTGGTGACTATCATTTTTTTTTGCTGGATTTAACAATATGGTTTATGCCAACCTCTCTCAGCAGGAGATGAGTTTAAAATGTTTTCCTGGCTCTTGTTTCTATTCTGGTTGAGTGGCAGGTGGAAGCAGACAAGTCCTGCGTATCCCAAATGCCAATTGGGCTTGGGTGAGTCGCTGGGTAAAGTGGCCACTGGGACTAAGCTTTCCCCTCCAGATCACAGTGGTTAGCGCTGCTGCCTCACAGCGCCAGGGACCCGGGTTTGATTCCCGGCTTTGGATCACTGTCTGTGTGGAGTTTGCAGGTTCTCCCCGTGTCTGCGTGGGTTTCCTCCCATAGTCCGAAAGATGTGTAGGTTAGGTGGATTGGCTGTGTTAAATTGCCCCTTAGTGTCAGGGGAAGTAGCTAGAGTAAATGCATGGGGTTATGGGGAGAGGGCCTGGGTGGGATTGTGGTCGGTGCAGACTCGATGGGCCGAATGGCCTCCTCCTGCACTGTAGGATTCTGTGATCAAATCCATACTCTCCTCACTGACTGAGAATTTAATCCAGTTCTCAAGTGGGTGCGTGTTGCAGCCTCCATGTTTTACTAGCAGGCAGGGGCTGCTAGTCGAGGGATATAGCCTGTCGCTACTGAGACACATTGCTGGAATAACGATGAGCTTTCCTCTGCGTCAGACTGACTTACCAGCTTTCACAGCTGGAGCTCGGGTGTCTTAAATGAATTGTGTTCCGGTTCCTAGCGCTTGTGTGTGACTGTTTCCTAAAGTGCCGAGTTCCATTTTGACCCTGGGAGATTGGGGTGCAGGTGGGGGCAAGATTGGTCAACTTGCACTCCCTGCTGGCTGTCAAAGGTAGTGCGAGGTTGTGGCTGCCTCCACCTCCCTGATTGGAGGAAAGGGAGGGGTCCCTGAGGGAGAGGGAAAAGTAGTTTTAGTATGTCTGGGTGCTTGAATCAGGTCTGGTGACTGACGATGTGTATATTTTAAACCCTGTGATCTCTAAAACACTATCTGTATAAAATGTACATTCTAGCTGTTACTAAATGTGTAAAGTTTTAAAAAGTCTATTTTTGATTCTGTTCTTTGTAGAACAATAAATGATTTTAAAACCTCACTTTGTATTTCTTTGTATAGATACTTATCAAATAATACATATTCACTGAGCGCTGTCAACTTTTCATTCATTTACTAACTGCGGCACTGGCTGGGCCGGCATTTATTGCCCCTTGAGAAGGTGGTGGTGAGCTGCCGCCTTGAACTGCAGTCCCTGTGGGTGGGATATCTCTCTCTCCGTGCTCTGGGTGGTTTTATATCCAGACGTGTTGTGAACGGAATTGCTTCTTGCTTAGATTGGACTCCACTGGTTAAAGTGGGAAAGATTCCACGACAATCATTGCTGGCAAAATACACAATACCCACAAGTTACACACCGCACCCTCTTCCAATCCTGAAAACCAGACACAAATAGTTAACTGAGAGATGTTTACTACAGAGTCAACCTTGTACAAGTGCCAAAATGTCCCTGAGTTTTTAACTGGGCAGGTCTGTGTTGCGTAATGAATAGGTTTGATATTTTTCTGCTGCATTTTAGAATGTGTTGAATCCAATCTCATCTGAAGCATTCACAGCACAACATGTGGGGGGTGGGGCAGCACAGTGGTTAGCACTGCTGCTTCACAGCTCCAGGGACCTGGGTTCAATTGCAGGCTCGGGTCACTGTCTGCGCGTTATCCCCATGTCTGTGTGGGTTTTCTCCGGATGCTCCGGTTTCCTCCCACAGTCCAAAGATGTGCGGGTTAGGTGGAATGGCCATGCTAAAACTGCCCCTTAGTGTCAGAGGGACTAGCTGGGGTAAATGCAGGAGGTTGGGGGAATGAGGCCTGGGTGGGATTGTGGCCGGTGCAGACTCGATGGGCCGAATGGCTCCTTCTGCACAGTCGGGATTCTGTGATTCATTACTGAACACTGGGAAAGGAGGTCTGCATTTATATAGCACTTCTCAGAACACGTCCCAAAGCACTTTGCAGCCAGTGAAGTACACTTTGCAGGAATGGTCACTGTGGGAATGTTGGAAACACAGCAGCCAATTTATGCACAGCAAGCTCCCACAAACAGCGATGCGATTAAAGACCCAGATAATCCTTTCCCAGTGTTGACTGAGGGACAGATGTTGGCCAGATCTAGGACTTGTTCCGTTTGTTTATTGATTATTAGTCACAAGTAAGGCTTACATTAACACTGCAATGAAGCGACTGTGAAAATCCCCTAGTTGCCACACTCAGGTGAGGGAGAATTTAGCATGACCAATGCACCTAACCAGCATGTCTTTTGGACTGTGGCAGGAAACCGGGGCACCCGGAGGAAACCCACGCAGACACGGGGAGAACGTGTAAACTCCACACAGGCAGTGACCCAAGCTGGAATTGAATTCGGGTCCCTGGCACACTGAGGCAGCAGTGCTAACCACTGTGCCACCCACTGTTCCATGTACAGCTCCTTCTTTACTTTTTTAACGTATTTAAACCTTGCAGCAAGTTGAGGCAATGTGGAAGATTATTTGAGAAAACGGTTATGCGTACACCAGAGATGATCGGAGCCTTGCTGTTTGCTAACTGGATAATGGCCAAAAGCTTCCAGGCTTCCGGATATAGGGGTGCTTGGAGAATCCGTCTTGGATGTCCCCAGGTATAGGTTTACCCAGCAATAGCCCAGAAGCGCTAATTTCCCCTGGAACAACTGCGCTGCGCTGGGAATTACCCAACAAAGCGATTTAAATCGCTAATTTCAAATGGTTCTGTCAGCGATATGCCGTAAATTACTCTTCTAAATTCAGCAAAGCAATTTTAAACCCCTAGACTGGGCCACACACACCCTCTAAACACCCCACCCACAGGGGGTTCTCCCCCCCCCCCCCCCCCCACCCCACCCCCCTCACCAACTCTTCCAAAACCCCCCCTCCCTCCACATCCCATTCACTTACCTGAGACACTCGCCTCCTCCCAGGCCTGTTGTTGTCAATGGGACATTTAAACTCACCTGCTTTGTGCCTTCTCCTTTGCACTTCGACACTGGAGCCAGAACTCACCGGGCTGCCTGGGCCTCACCCAGCCGGAGTCAGGAAGGCCGGCCCAGATAGCAGCTTTAGGTTGTTAGGGCAGGTAAGTCAGTCGGGAGGGCAATCTGCCCCTTGGAGGAAAGGGCATGAGGTGGTGAAAGGGCAAAATGTCCAAGATGACTTCATAGAATCCCTACAGTGCAGAAGGAGGCCATTCAGCCCATTGAGCCTGCACTGGCCACAATCCCACCCAGGCCCTCTTCCCATAACCCCATATATTTACCCTAGCTAGTCCTCCTGACACTAAGGGGCAATTTAGCATAGCCAATCTATCTAACCCGCACATCTTCAGACTGTGGGAGGAAACCTGGGTCCCTGGTGCTGTGAGGCAGTGACTTGACGGTGCTGGGAAGATGTTTATTCTCGCTGGGTGGGAGGGGAACCTAGTTTAAAAATGAGATGTCTCCCAGTTAAGATGGATGGGAAAAAATATTTTACCAAGTTGGTAAGGCTGAGGAATCCTGTTCCCCAGAGAGTGGTCATTATCCAAGTCCCAATTGGACAGATTTTTCATTGACAAGGGGAACAGACAGTAAAGTTTATTTATTAGTGTCACAAGTAGGCTTACATTAACACGGCAATGAAGTTACTGTGAAAATCCCCTAGTCGCCACACTCAGGTACCTGTTTGGCTACGCTGAGGGAGAATTTAGCACGGCCAATGCACCCTTTTAGACTGTGGGAGGAAACCAGAGCACCTGGAGGAAACCCACGCAGACACGGGGAGAACATACAGACTCCGCACAGAGTGACCCAAGCCGGGAATCGAGCCCGGGTCCCTGGTGCTGTGAGGCAGCAGTGCTAACCACTGTGCCACCAGGCCGCACCCAAATGGAGTTGAGATCCTAATCCGATCAGCCTTGATTTGATCTAATAGCAGAGCAAGCTTGAGGGGCCAAATGGCCTGCCCTTAGTTTCCACGTATCTCAATTCATTTCTGTAAGGCAGGCTGGAGGCGCCAGCCCCTGTTGGAATTGTTTGTGTTGGAGCCTGTGTGTGTGTGTCAAAGGAGAGGATCGATCCTGGTGACTCACAGATCACAAGCCTCATATTACCTCCCCACTGCCTGCTGAGCTGCAACCCGTAAGGAACCAGTATTGCCGGGGAGGAGAGGATAAATTGGCTTGAGAAATAAACACTGCAGGATTCTGCCAGCAGTTCTGTCTGGAGTGGTGATATTCCTCCACCTACTGGCAGGGCCAGAAATTGCAGCTGAATGCCAACCTGTACAGCCAACTGTTTCCAACCTCTCCTGAGAGTCTTGGTTCGTTTTGGGTCAGAGTTTCCTGCGGCCTCTTTTTTTTTTTGAAGCAACATTTACTGGTTAACATGAGATGTAAGGAGCTAATGTAAGGCCAAATGCGGGCAATTGGGATTAGCTTAGGGGTTTAAAAAAAAAGGGCGGCATGGACAAGTTGGGCCGAAGGGCCTGTTTCCATGTTGTAAACCTCTATGACTCTAATTTGTAAAAGATTATAGCAAGAGCGAGTCTATTGCTACTATTGGCAGCACAGTGGTTAGCACTGCTGCTTCACAGCGCCAGGGACCCAGATTCCATTCCTGGCTTGGGTCACTCTCTGTGCAGAGTCTGCACATTCTCCCCGTGTCTGCGTGGGTTTCCTCCGGGTGCTCCGGTTTCCTCCCACAGTCCGAAAGACGTGCTGGTTAGGGTGCATTGGCCGAGCTAAATTCTCCCTCAGTGTACCCGAACAGGCACCGGAGTGTGGCAACTAGGGGATTTTCACAGTAACTTCATTGCAGTGTTAATGTAAGCCTACTTGTGACACTAATAAATAAACTTAATTTTTTCAAGGAATTGGCATCTTACGAGAAAATTTCTTATTCACAAACTCTGCATTCACACCTTGCTGATAACACCCCAGACACATTACCCACCCCCAGACACACCCCACTCTCCCAGGCATACCCCCCAGACATACTCCACACCCCCAGACACTGCCCAAGGCACATCCCCAGCCAAACCCTCAGCCATGCCCCCAGACACACCCCCAGGAACACTACCATCTGTAAGTACCCCTCTAAGCCACTCACCACCCTGCATCGGAAATCTATTGCCGTTCCTTCACTGTCACTGGGTCAAAATCCTGGTATTCCCTCCCTAACAGCACTGTGGGTGTACCTACACCACATGGACGGCACTGGTTCAAGAAGGTGGCTCACCACCACCTTCTCGAGGGGCAATTAGGGATGGGCAATAAATGCTGGTTTAGCTAGTGGCACCCACATCCCATTATCAAATACAAAAAGAAAGCCTCCTCCCACACTGCAACCCTCCACATAATCGATGTTCCTCTAACCCTCTTCAACCCTCATCCCTCACTTCCGTCCCCTCAGCCTTGTGCCTTTAACTCAGGGTCAGCCTCTGTCCATTTTGGGTCTCTGAAGCACGCTGAAATATTTCGGGGCCCCATCTGCCTCTCGGGGGTGGTGTAACAGTGTGTGGGTATCTGCATGGCAGATACAGTATAATGTGGATAAATGTGAGGTTATCAAAGAACAAAGAACAAAGAACAAAACAGCACAGGAACAGGCCCTTCGGCCCTCCAAGCCCGCGCCGCTCCCCGGTCCAGGATTGAATCCTGAATCCAGGATCCCCGCCCAATTTTCCAGCCTATCTACATCCTAATATCCTATCCACCGAGCTGTCCCTCACAGCTACGATGCTTTGTTCATCACAACCTATTAACTCACCCCCACCCCCCCATTCCAGACCATGTGATCTCCAGGGAGAGGCGAAAACCCAGAGTGAAAACCCCAGGGCCAATATGGGGAAAAGAAAATCTGGGAAATTCCTCTCCGACCCCCTGTGGCGATCGAAACGAGTCCAGGAGATCACACTGGCCCTGTTCAGAAAATGCTTCCCAACCCTATTCATTTCCACTTCTGCTTTACGAACACCATCTGAATTCCCTGCCCCTGAGACAGGTTCCCAACTATCCGCAGTCTCGCTCTGTACTGGCACCAGCAAGATGATCATAGAATGAAGCCTTGAAACGAGAAACAAAGAACAATTAGCCCGCGCCGCTCCCTGGTCCAAACTAGACCACTCTTTTGTATCCCTCCATTCCCACTCCGTTCATATAGCTGTCTAGATAAGTCTTAAACGTTCCCAGTGTGTCCGCCTCCACCACCTTGCCCGGCAACACATTCCAGGCCCCCACGACCCTCTGTGTAAAATATGTCCTTCTGATATCTGTGTTAAACCTCCCCCCCTTCACCTTGAACCTATGATCCCTCGTGAACGTCACCACCGACCCGGGGAAAAGCTTCCCACCGTTCACCCTATCTATGCCTTTCATAATTTTATACACCTCTATTAAGTCTCCCCTCATCCTCCGTCTTTCCAAGGAGAACAACCCCAGTTTCCACTTTGGTAGCAATAATAAGAAGGCAGATTATTATTTGAATGGGTGTAAATTGAGAGAGGTGGATACTCAGCGAGACCTTGGAGTCCTTGTGCATCAGTCGCTGAGAGTAAGCGCGCAGGTACAGCAGGCAGTAAAGAAGGCAAATGGTATATTGGTCTTCATAGCGAGAGGATTTGAGTTTCGAGATAGGGATGTTTTGCTGCAATTGTATAGAATCATAGAATCTCTACAGTACAGAAGGAGGCCATTCAACCCATTGAGTCTGCACCGACCACAATCCCACCCAGGCCCTATCCCCGTAACTTCATGTATTTACCCTGCTAATCCCCCCGACACTAAGGGACAATTTATCATGGCCAATCCACCTAACCCACACATCTTTGGATTGTGGGAGGAAACTGGAGCACCCGGAGGAAACCCACGCAGACACAGGGAGAACATGCAGACTCCACACGGACAATGACCCAAACCAGGAATCGAACCTGGGTCCCTGGTGCTGTGAGGCAGCAGTGCTAACCACTGTGCCACCGTGCCGCCCCAGAGTGTTGGTGAAGCCACACCTGGAGTATTGTAGCTTTGGTGTCCTTATCTGTAAATCTCTATGACTCTAATTTAAAAAAAATTATAGCAAGAGTGATGCGCGTCAATAAGCACATGGAATCAAGGCTTCGGTATTGAAGGCTTTAATAAAGTAACAAGGGAACTACTAACACGAATACACCAGTTCAGACTGAAGGGGTCCTGCCGGAGCAGGGGGTCTTATACCCTGCCACCGGAGGCGGGACCCCACTGGAATGTGCCACGATAACTCTCATAACAGGTAAACACCCTAACCCAACAACATAGTACAACCCCCACAGTAATAACACCCTAGCCCAACAGTAACATGGTAACAAACCCCAGTGGTGAACCAACGATGGTTCACCACATTCACCCCTCCTTTAAGAACAAAAGGTGGCGAGGTGGACGAAAAACAGGTCATATAACAGACAATAACAGAAAAGTCACAGGATTCACAAGTCCAGACGGTCTGGAGGACCGCACCAACGCTGCGATCTCCTCAACACCGGTTGCGAAACCGGAGCAGGTGCCGATCTCTTCAACACCGGTTGCGAAAACGGAGCAGGTGCTTGTGGTGGCGCTCTTAAAGTAACGTCTGGCTGTCCCCTCAAGGACTCCCGGGCCGGCCGGCCCTGGTGAGGCGATGGTGCAGGGGATCCTGGAACGTTTGGTGGTAGTGGTGGTGGTGATGATGATGGTGGCGCCGATCTCCGAGTCTCAGGCAAGCTGTACATGGGAGTAAAAGTGTTATGCACTGGTCCCGGTGCTGACCGCGCCACGTCTGGGGAAGTAATGAGGAGTAGTGGATTTGTGACTGGGGGAATAGGAGCGACAGGGGTTGCTACGTCCCCTGCGGGCGCCAGGTCTCTAATGGAGACAGTGTCCTCTTGCCCGTCAGGATATGCCACATAGGCATACTGAGGGTTGGCGTGGAGGAGTTGGACCGGTTCGACCAAGGGGTCGGACATGCGAGCCCTCACATGGCGCCGCAGAAGGACGGGTCCTGGGTACGTCAACCAGGCTGGCAATGAGGTCCCCGAGGACGACTTCCGAGGGAATGAGAACATCCTCTCGTGGGGAGTAGCATTGGTTGCCGTACACAGGAGGGAGCGGATAGCATGGAGCGCATTTGGAAGGACCTCCTGCCAACGGGAGACTGGAAGGCCCCTGGATTTCAGTGCCAGTAGGACAGCCTTCCAGACTGTAGCATTCTCCCTTTCCACCTGTCCGTTACCCCTAGGGTTGTAGCTCGTGGTTCTACTAGAGGCAATCCCGAATGAGAGCAGGAATTGCCTCAAGTCGTTGCTCATGAACGACGAGCCCCTGTCGCTATGAATGTAGCAGGGGTACCCGAGCAGGGTAAAAAGTTCACTGAAAACCTTGATGACGGTGGCAGTTGACGTGTCCGCACAGGGGAAAACAAACGGAAACCGGGAATACTCGTCTATTATATTGAGAAAATAGACATTCCGGTCCGTTGAGGGAAGGGGGCCCTTAAAATCCACACTCAGCCTCTCAAAAGGGCGAGTGGCCTTGACCAATTGTGCCCGGTCTGGTCGATAAAAGTGTGGTTTGCATTCTGCGCAAATCCGACAGCTTCTAGTTACTGACCTGACATCCTCCACCGAGTAGGGCAGGTTGCGGGCTTTGATGAAGTGGTAGAGTCTGGTGACTCCAGGATGACACAGATCATTGTGGAGAGCCTTCAAGCGGTCCTCCTGCATGATGGCGCATGTTCCGCGCGAGAGGGCATCCGAGGGCTCATTGAGCTTCCCTGGACGATACATAATATCGTAATTATAGGTGGAGAGCTCAATTCTCCACCGCAAGATCTTATCGTTCTTGATCTTGCCCCTCTGCGTGTTACTGAACATAAACGCCACGGATCGTTGATCCGTGATCAGGGTGAACCGCTTACCTGCCAGGTAATGGCGCCAGTGTCTGACTGCCTCCACAATGGCCTGAGCCTCCTTTTCCACCGCTGAGTGCCGAATTTCTGGGCCTTGAAGGGTGCGGGAAAAGAACGCGACGGGCCTGCCTGCCTGGTTTAGTGTGGCGGCTAGGGCGAAGTCAGATGCATCACTCTCCACCTGGAAAGGGATGGATTCATCCACCGCGTGCATCGTGGCTTTCGAGATGTCGCTCTTCAAAACCTTGAAGGCCAATTGGGCCTCCGGCGTAAGTGGGAAGGTCGTGGACTTAATGAGCGGACGAGCTTTGTCCGCGTAGTTGGGGACCCACTGTGCATAATATGAAAAGAACCCGAGGCATCTCCTCAGTGCCTTCGTGCTAGCGGGCAAGGGAAGTTCAGTGAGTGGGCGCATACGGTCTGGATCAGGGCCAATGACCCCGTTTTCCACCACGTATCCGAGGATGGCTAACCTACGCGTACGGAATACGCACTTCTCCCTGTTATAGGTCAGATTCAGGCGAGATGCAGTGCGCAGAAAGTGTTGGAGATTCGTGTCGTGGTCCTGCTGGTCATGGCCGCAGATGGTGACGTTATCCAGGTACGGGAAGGTAGCCCGCAACCCGTTCTGGTCCACCATTCGGTCCATAGCACGCTGGAAGACCGAGACCCCATTGGTGACACCAAATGGAACCCTGAGGAATTGGTATAGACGACCATCCGCCTCAAAAGCCGTATATTGTCGGTCCTCTGGGCGGATGGGGAGTTGATGGTAGGCGGACTTAAGGTCTATGGTAGAAAACACTCGGTACTGCGCAATCTGATTGACCATATCAGAAATGCGCGGGAGAGGATACGCATCCAGCTGCGTGTATCTATTAATGGTCTGGCTATAGTCGATGACCATCCGAGGTTTGTTCCCGCTTTTGACTACCACGACCTGCGCTCTCCACGGACTAGCACTGGCCTGTATGATCCCTTCCTTGAGGAGCCGCTGAACCTCAGATCTAATAAAGATCCGGTCCTCAGCGCTGTAACGCCTACTTTTAGTAGTGATGGGCTTGCAGCCAGGTACCAGATTTTTAAAAAGGGATGGTGTCGTGATCTTCAGGGTGGATAAATTGCACGCGGGGCGCTTTGGGCAATTTGGAGGCTGCGGCTGATTCCCTACTGCCAGTGAAGGGAGTGGCCCACCGTACTGTAGGATCACACTCTTCATGTGGACCATAAAGTTTAGTCCGAGGAGAATTGGCGCGCAAAGGTGAGGTAGCACAAGGAGCCTGTATTGCTCGTAAACTGTGCCCTGTACCTCAAGAGTTACCATACATCGTCCTTGGATCGGTACAGACCGGGACTGTGATGCCATGGAAATTGTCTGTTTGGCAGGGAGAACCCGGAGTCCACACCTTTTAGCAGTTTCAGGGTGTATGAAACTTTCGGTGCTCCCACTGTCAAACAGACAATTCACAGTTCTGCCACTAACCTTTACCTCCATCATAGAATGTTCCAGTCTGTAATGCCTGGTCTGATCCAGAGAGATCGACGCCACCGTTGGCCCCTGGGCGTCACTGCATGCTGCCGATGTGGATGCTGAGGACCCCTGCATGGTCGCTGCTGCATGCTGCCGATGTGGATGCTGAGGACCCCTGCTGGTCGCTCCTAGTCGTCGTGGACCATGATGGCCGCCCCCATGGATCGCACGTGGGCGAGGGCGCCAAGCGCAGCGACTCCTGGTGGTCTTCCTCCTCCTCTGTCTGCCACGATGGCGCCGTCCTGAGATCGCACGTGGTCGGACCTCGTGGGTACTGCGACGCCGAAAGAGCTGGTCTCCGTTCTGGAGGGTTACAAGCTGCACTGCCGTTTTTAGGTTTGGACCTGCAGACTTTGCCGTAGTGGCCTTTTTTACCGCACTGGCTGCAGATTGCCGTTCTTGCCGGACACTGTTGCCGTGGATGCTTGGCCCCTCCACAAAAATAGCATCGCTGGCCACCTGGAGCTGCCGCCGTCGTCGAATCGGTCTGGGAGCGCGGGTTCGCGGGGCGAGGAGGGAGCAGAGCTTGCTCCAACCACGTTGACTGCACGTGGTCCTCGGGGTACAGCGCCAAGCTCTTCGACGCCGCCTCCAACCTCACGGCCATCCCCATTGCCTGGGTCAAGTTGAGTTTCCCCTTTTCTAGCAATTTAAGCCTGATGTACGAGGACCCTACCCCTGCTACGAACGCGTCTCAGGCGAGGTCGTACATATACTGCTCGGCGGAGACGTCCTTACAGTCGCAACCCCTGGCAAGCTGCAGGAGCTCATTGGCATAATCCTCTATGGTTTCGCCCGACTGCCGACGTCGTGTAGCGAGGAGGTAACGAGCATGTATCTCGTTGGGTGGCATAATGTACCTATTCTTTAGGAGCTCGACGGCACCCTGGTAAGTGGGAGCTGCACGAATGGCTAGGTAAATCGTGTCGCTTACCCTCGCGTGGAGGACCTGGAGTCTATCACTGTCCGTAGTGATAGCTACAGAGGCTGCCAGGTAGTCCTCAAAGCACTTCCACCAATGGTCGAATGTGTTAGCTGCACCGACCGCACGTGGGTCCAGTGTCAGACGATCCGGTTTTAGGATCTGTTCCATACTCTCTGTTTTTTTTTCTTCTTGTTGCACAGTTGTGAGTTTTCTGTTTACTTTATTAAATTGATGCGCGTCAATAAGCACATGGAATCAAGGCTTCGGTATTGAAGGCTTTAATAAAGTAACAAGGGAACTACTAACACGAATACACCAGTTCAGACTGAAGGGGTCCTGCCGGAGCAGGGGGTCTTATACCCTGCCACCGGAGGCGGGACCCCACTGGAATGTGCCACGATAACTCTCATAACAGGTAAACACCCTAACCCAACAACATAGTACAACCCCCACAGTAATAACACCCTAGCCCAACAGTAACATGGTAACAAACCCCAGTGGTGAACCAACGATGGTTCACCACAAAGAGCGAGACTATCGCTACTATTGGCAGCACAGTGGTTAGCACTGCTGCTTCACAGCGCCAGGGACCCAGACTCTGAGGAAGGATGTTCTTGTTATAGAGGGAGTGCAGTGAAGGTTTACCAGGCTGATTCCTGGGATGGCAGGTCTGTCATATGAGGAGAGACTAAGTCGATTAGGATTATATTCACTGGAGTTTAGAAGAGTGAGAGGGGATCTCATAGAAACTTATAAAATTCTAACAGGATTAGACAGGGTAGATTCAGAAAGAATGTTCCCGATGGTGGGGGAGTCCAGAACTAGGGGTCATAGTTTGAGGATAAGGGGTAAACCTTCTAGAACTGAAGTGAGGAGAAATTTCTTCACCCAGAGGGTGGTGAATGTGTGGAATTCACTCCCACAGAAAGTAGTTGAGGCCAAAACATTGTCTGATTTCAAGAAGGAATGAGATATAGCTCTTGGGGCTAAAGGGATCGAGGGATATGGAGGGGAAGGGGGGATCAGGATATTGAATTTGATGATCAGTCATGGTCAAAATGAATGGTGGAGCAGGCTTGAAGGGCCGAATGGCCTACTCCTGCTTCTAGTTTCTATGTATCTCGAGGGAGATAGAAGAAGTATCACTGGTGCCCTAGCCGTTATTAATCTCTCTAAAGAAACAGATGATCTGGTCATTATCACATCGCTGTTTGTGGGATTTAGCTACCGCGTTTAACACTGGCGGAAGAGTACATCAAAGAGTCATAAGAACATAAGAACATAAGAAATAGGAGCAGGAGTAGGCCATCTAGCCCCTCGAGCCTGCCCCGCCATTCAATAAGATCATGGCTGATCTGACGTGGATCAGTACCACTTACCCGCCTGATCCCCATAACCCTTAATTCCCTTACCGATCAGGAATCCATCCATCCGCGCTTTAAACATATTCAGCGAGGTAGCCTCCACCACCTCAGTGGGCAGAGAATTCCAGAGATTCACCACCCTCTGGGAGAAGAAGTTCCTCCTCAACTCTGTCTTAAACCGACCCCCCTTTATTTTGAGGCTGTGTCCTCTAGTTTTAACTTCCTTACTAAGTAGAAAGAATCTCTCCGCCTCCACCCTATCCAGCCCCCGCATTATCTTATAAGTCTCCATAAGATCCCCCCTCATCCTTCTAAACTCCAACGAGTACAAACCCAATTTCCTCAGCCTCTCCTCATAATCCAAACCCCTCATCTCCGGTACCAACCTGGTGAACCTTCTCTGCACTCCCTCCAATGCCAATATATCCTTCCTCATATAAGGGGACCAATACTGCACACAGTATTCCAGCTGCGCTCACCAATGCCCTGTACAGGTGCATCAAGACATCCCTGCTTTTATATTTTATCCCCTTCGCAATATAGGCCAACATCCCATTTGCCTTCTTGATCACCTGTTGTACCTGCAGACTGGGCTTTTGCGTCTCATGCACAAGGACCCCCAGGTCCCTTTGCACGGTAGCATGTTTTAATTTGTTTCCATTGAGATAGTAATCCCATTTGTTATTATTTCCTCCAAAGTGTATAACCTCGCATTTATCAACTTTATACTCCATTTGCCATATCCTCGCCCACTCACTCAGCCTGTCCAAATCTCTCTGCAGATCTTCTCCGTCCTTCACACGATTCACTTTTCCACTTATCTTTGTGTCGTCTGCAAACTTCGTTACCCTACACTCCGTCCCCTCCTCCAGATCATCTATATAAATGGTAAATAGTTGCGGCCCGAGTACCGATCCCTGCGGCACGCCACTAGTTACCTTCCTCCAACCGGAAAAACACCCATTTATTCCGACTCTTTGCTTCCTGTCGGATAGCCAGTCCCCAATCCACTTTAACACACTACCCCCAACTCCGTGTGCCCTAATCTTCTTCAGCAGCCTTTTATGGGGCACCTTATCAAACGCCTTTTGGAAATCCAAAAACACCGCATCCACCGGTTCTCCTCCATCAACCGCCCTAGTCACATCTTCATAAAAATCCAACATGTTCGTCAAGCACGACTTTCCCCTCATGAATCCATGCTGCGTCTGATTGATCGAACCATTTCTATCCAGATGCCCTGCTATCTCCTCTTTAATAATGGATTCCAGCATTTTCCCTACTACAGACGTTAAGCTGACCGGCCTATAGTTACCCGCCTTTTGTCTCCTTCCTTTTTTAAACAGCGGCGTAACATTAGCCGGTTTCCAATCAACCAGCACTACCCCAGAATGCAACGAGTTTTGATAAATAATCACTAACGCATCCACTATTACCTCTGACATTTCTTTCAATACCCTGGGATGCATTCCATCCGGACCCGGGGACTTGTCCACCTTCAGTCCCATTAGTCTACCCAGCACTGCCTCTCTGGTAACATTAATTGTATTAAGTATTTCTCCTGCTGCCAACCCTCTATCGTTAATATTTGGCAAACTATTTGTGTCCTCCACCGTGAAGACCGACACAAAAAACTTATTTAAAGACTCAGCCATATCCTCATTTCCCACTATTAACTCCCCCCTCTCGTCCTCCAAGGGTCCAACATTCACTCTAGCCACTCTATTCCTTTTTATATATTTATAAAAACTTTTACTATCATTTTTTATATTAATTGCTAGCCTAGCTTCATAGTCTATCCTTCCTTTCTTTATCGCTTTCTTAGTCTCTCTTTGTTGTTTCTTAAATTTTTCCCAATCACTTGTTTCTCCACTATTTTTGGCCACTCTGTACGCAGCTGTTTTTATCATGAATAGCGCTGTATAAATACAAGTCTTTTTATGTTGAAAGGTGCTTTTTAAATGAAATTAATTGGTTGTTTTTGGATTGCAGGGACTGGCAGTAAAACTCTTTGAATTTCCCTGCACTGACTTTGCCGTCCGGGCTGAGGGAGCCAAGTATTTGGGAAATATATTGATGTGAGTGTTTGTCGAGGAGTCTGTGTTTGCCAGCGAGTGTGCGCGCTCAGGGAAGCACAAACACTGAAGGTCATTTCAACTGACGTGAAATTAATTTCCCAGCTTATTCCTGCTCAGCAGTGCGGGGCCGGCCTGCCGTGACGGGGAGCCACTTGTCAGCTTGTAACTGGAGGAATGTGTCTGCTTTCCAAAGGCTGAGTGCAGAGATTTGGGAAACAGTCAGAGAGAGACCCACCCTCATCATTTCAGAGAATTCCTAGCACCGGAACAGGCCATTCAGCACATCTAGCCCATACTGGTGTTTATGTTCCACACGAGTCCCCCTCCCCGCGCCCCCCCCCTTCATCACATGGAATCCCCATGTGATAGTAGTAGAAATTACTACTATCACATTCCTTCATCAGCCGGAGAGTTGAGTTTAAAAATTGGCAAGTCATGTTGCAGCTTTATAGAACCTTAGTTAGGCCGCACTTGGAATATAGTGTTCAATTCTGGTCGCCACATTACCAGAAGGATGTGGAGGCTTTGGAGAGGGTACAGAGAAGATTTACCAGGATGTTGCCTGGTAGGGAGGGCATTAGCTATGAGGAGAAGTTGGAGAAACTTGGTTTGTTCTCACTGGAGCGACGCAGGTTGAGGCGACCTGATAGAAGTCTACAGAATCTGCAGAAGAGGCCATTTGGCCCATCCAGACTGCACTGACTCTCTGACAGAGTATCTCACCCAGGCCCTTTTCCTTCACTCTATCCCCATAACCCCACACATTTACCATGGTCAATACGCCCAACCGGCACATCTTTCGGACTGTGGGAGGAAATCGGAAAGTCTGAGTTCACGTACCAACCGACTCAAGAACAGTTTCTTCCCTGCTGCCATCAGACTTTTGGATGGACCTACCTTATACTAAATTGATTTTTCTCTACACCCTAGCTGTGACTGTAACACTACATTCTGCACTCTCTCCTTTCCTTCTCCCCTATGTACTCTATGAACGGTATGCCTTGTCTGTTTAGTGCAAGAAACAATATTTTACTACTTTAAATGTGACAATAACAAATCAAATTCGTGATTTATTTTGTGTATTACAAATACATTATTACAAAGCAATTACAAATATTCAAAGTACGAATATAAAAGATACATTACCAATGGCTAACCCCATCCATTTCTCAATAACCTACAATCATTACCTCCTATTTAGGAAGGGTTCATTGTCGGTTATAGTTTACCAGAGCATTGCCCTCTAAATACTCCTCAATTTACAAATCTACAAACATTGGTACAACACAGCAAACTGTACACAACAAAGATACACATTGAAGCATATCCGCTGCCCTCCAGGGCACTAAATCAAATTAGGGATGGACAAGAAATATCCAATGGTGCCCACATCCCATGAATTGAAGGACAAAAATGGACTGATCCAGTCAGGGAAGAGGGATGCACGCTCACCGCTGACACTGTTGTAGGCTAACCCAGGCAGCTGGTTTCCCACATGGAGATATAGAGTCATAGAGGTTTACAGCAAGGAAACAGGCCCTTCGGCCCAACTTGTCCATGCCGCCCTTTTTTGTTTAAAACCCCGAAACTAATCCCAATTGCCCGCGTTTGGCCCATGTCCCTCTATACCCATTGCACCCATGTAACTATCTAAATGCTTTTTAAAAGATAAAATTGTACCCGCCTCTACTACTACCTCTGGCAGCTTGTTCCAGACACTCACCACCCTCTGTGTGAAGAAATTGCCCCTCTGGACACTTTTGTATCTCTCCCCTCTCACCTTAAACCTATGCCCTCTAGTTTTTAGACTCCCCTACCTTTGGGAAGATATTGACTATCTACCTTGTCTATGCCCCTCATTATTTTATAGACCTCTATAAGGTCACCCCACAGCCTCCTACGCTCCAGAGAAAAAAGTCCCAGTCTATTCAGCCTCTCCATCAAGTCCCGGTAGCACCCTAGTAAATCTTCTCTGCACTCTTTCTAGTTTAATAATATCCTTTCTATAATAGGGTGACCAGAATTGCACACGGTATTCCAAGTGTGGCCTTACCAATGTCTTGTACAACTTCAACAAGACGTCCCAACTCCTGTATTCAATGTTCTGACCGATGAAACCAAGCATGCTGAATGCCTTCTTCACTACTCTGTCCACCTGTGACTCCACTTTCAAGGAGCTATGAACATGTATCCCTAGATCTCTTTGTTCTGTAACTCTCCCCAACGCCCTATCATTAACTGAGTAAGTCCTGCCCTGGTTCAATCTACCAAAATGCATCACCTTGCATTTGTCTAAATTAAACTCCATCTGCTATTCGTCAGCCCACTGGCCCAATTGATCAAGATCCCGTTGCAATTGGAGATAACTTTCTTCACTGTCCCCTATGCCACCAATCTTGGTGTCATCTGCAAACTTACTAACCATGCCTCCTATATTCTCATCCAAATCATTAATATAAATATCTCTCCAATTGGCACATGCCCTGCAGGGGAGATTCACAACTGATCTCAGATCACTTCAACATCTCATCTCCAAGGAGTGTCTTCAGATCAGTTCCCCTTCCTGAACAAGCCGTGGCCTGAGACAGTTTTGAAATTATTACTATCACATTCCTTCATCGGCCGGGGCATTGAGTTTAAAAATTGGCAAGTCATGTTGCAGCTTTATAGAACCTTAGTTAGGCCGCACTTGGAATATAGTCTTCAATTCTGGTCGCCACACTACCAGAAGGATGTGGAGGCTTTGGAGAGGGTACAGAAAAGATTTACCAGGATGTTGCCTGGTATGGAGGGCATCAGCTATGAGGAGAGGTTGGAGAAACTTGGTTTGTTCTCACTGGAACGACGGAGGTTGAGGGGCGACCTGATAGAAGTCTATAGGATTATGAGAGGCATGGACAGAGTGGATAGTCAGAAGCTTTTTCCCAGGGTGGAAGAGTCTACTACTCGGGGACATAGGTTTAAGGTGCGAGGGGCAAGGTTTAAAGATGTACGGGGCAAGTTTTTTTACACAGAGGGTGGTGGGTGCCTGGAACTCGCTGCCGGGGGAGGTAGTGGAAGCGGATACGATAGTGACTTTTAAGGGGCGTCTGGACAAATACATGAATAGGATGGGAATGGAGGGATATGGTCTCCGGAAGGGTAGGGGGTTTTAGTTCAGTCAGGCAGCATGGTTGGTGCAGGCTTGGAGGGCCGAAGGGCCTGTTCCTGTGCTGTAATTTTCTTTGTTCTTTGTTCTTATTCCAGGAAATGATTTCTGCTCTCTGTTTGACGTGGCCCTGTTCACTTTGATTGACAGCCGCAGATGCCCACACACTGAGGGAATGTTCTGGGATTAACTGATCTTTGTGTGGAATGAAAGACAAGGATGAAGACAGATGCGCGATTCTCCATCTCCCTGCCTGACCTCAGGAAGAAATTTACAGCCAATGAGATTCATTCAGCGTGTCGCCGCTGTTGTAACGTAGGGAGAGACGATGGTATTGTCTCTGGACTGGCGACCCAGAGGCCCAGGCTAATGCTCTGAGGACACGGGTTCAAATCCCACCATGGCCGCTGGTGGAATTTAAATTCAATTAATAAATCTGGAATTGAAAGCTAGTCTCAGTAATCTTGCTCTCATTGAACATAGCACATTGAAAAGCTACAGCACAAACAGGCCCTTCGGCCCACAAGTTGCACCAAACATGTCCCTACCTACTAGACTTACCTATAACCCTCTATCTTACTAACTTCCATGAACTTATCCAAAAGTCTCTTAGAACATAGAACATAGAACAGTACAGCACAGAACAGGCCCTACGGCCCACAATGTTGTGCCGAGCTTTATCTGAAACCAAGATCAAGCTATCCCACTCCCTATCATCCTGGTGTGCTCCATGTGCCTATCCAATAACCGCTTAAATGTTCCTAAAGTGTCTGACTCCACTATCACTGCAGGCAGTCCATTCCACACCCCAACCACTCTCTGAGTAAAGAACCTACCTCGGACATCCTTCCTATATCTCCCACCACGAACCTTATAGTTATGCCCCCTTGTAATAGCTCCATCCACCCGAGGAAATAGTCCTTGAACGTTCACTCTATCTATCCCCTTCATCATTTTATAAACCTCTATTAAGTCTCCCCTCAACCTCCTCCGCTCCAGAGAGAACAGCCCTAGCTCCCTCAACCTTTCCTCATAAGACCTACCCTCCAAACCAGGCAGCATCCTGGTAAATCTCCTCTGCACTCTTCCCAGCGCTTCCACATCCTTCTTATAGTGAGGTGACCAGAACTGCACACAATATTCCAAATGTGGTCTCACCAAGGTCCTGTACAGTTGCAGCATAACCCCACGGCTCTTAAACTCCAACCCCCTGTTAATAAAAGCTAACACACTATAGGCCTTCTTCACTGCTCTATCCACTTGAGTGGCAACCTTCAGAGATCTCTTTAAAAATTCTATCGAATCTGCCTCCACCACCACTACCGGCAGCTGATTCCACGCACCCACCACCCTCTGAGTGAAAAACTTACCCCTAACATCTCCTCTGTACCTACTCCCCAGCACCCTAAACCTGTGGCCTCTTGTGGCAACCATTTCAGCCCTGGGTAAAAGCCTCTGAGAATCCACTCTATCAACACCTCTCAACATCTTATACACCTCTATCAGGTCACCTCTCATCCTTCGCCTCTCTAAGGAGAAAAGACCTAGCTCTCTCAACCTATCCTCATAAGGCATGCCACCCAATCCAGGCAATATCCTTGAAAATCTCCTCTGCACCCGTTCTATGGCTTCCACATCCTTTCTGTAATGAGGCGACCAGAATTGGGCACAGTACTCCAGGTGGGGTCTGACCAGGGTCCTATACAGCTGCAGCATTATCTCCCGATTTCTAAACTCATTAAGATTGGTTGTCATGCAAACCCGCCTGGTTCACTAATGTCCCTTTAGGGAAGGAAATCTGCCGTCCTTACCCGGTCTGGCCTACATGTGACTCCAGAGCCACAGCAATGTGGTTGGATCTCAACTGTCCTCTGAAATGGCCCAGCTAGACTCTCAGTTCAAGGGCAATTAGGGATGGGCATCAAGGGAAGCCCACCCACGTCCCGTGAAAGATGGCAGCCAATTTGTGCACAGCAAGCACCCACAAACAATAAGGTGATAATGATCAGCCATTGTATTTGCTTCATGGTTGAGAGATAAATATTGGCCAGGGAGAACTTGCTCTGCATTAATATAGTGTACCCAGCTGAGAGACACCATGCCTGGGCAGTGCAGCACTCCCCCAGGAGGGTTCACCTGGATCCTGTGTCTCAGGCTGCCAAGGGCGAGAGCTGAACCAATAAGACACCCGACCCTGAGGTGAGCGTGAGACGTACAGAGCCACAGCTGAATCCCGGCCATTCAGTTTCAATTCTCTGAGGTTTGCTAGGCAGACTCTCTGATGCAAAGTCACGGAATTGTTTGATGAATGGTTACATCGCAGAAGGAGGCCATCCTGCCCATCGTGTCTGTGCTGGCTCTCCTGAGGAGAATGACAATTCCCTGCCACCTCCTCCCAGTAACTCTGCATGTTCCTCCAGATACTGATCCTAACCACTCGCTGTGTGAATCTGTCTCCACCACACTGTCAGACAGTACATTCCAGATCCTAACCACTCGCTGTGTGAATCTGTCTCCACCACACTCTCAGACAGTACATTCCAGATCCTAACCACTCGCTGTGTGAATCTGTCTCCACCACACTCTCAGACAGTACATTCCAGATCCTAACCATTCGCTGTGTGAATCTGTCTCCACCACACTCTCAGAGAGTACATTCCAGATCCTAACCACTCGCTGTGTGAAGCTGTCTCCACCACACTCTCAGAGAGTACATTCCAGATCCTAACCACTCGCTGTGTGAAGCTGTCTCCACCACACTCTCAGAGAGTACATTCCAGATCCTAACCACTCGCTGTGTGAATCTGTCTCCACCACACTCTCAGACAGTGCATTCCAGATCCTAACCACTCGCTGTGTGAACCTGTCTCCACCACACTCTCAGACAGTACATTCCAGATCCTCGCCACTCGCTGTGTGAACCTGTCTCCACCACACTCTCAGACAGTGCATTCCAGATCCTCGCCACTCGCTGTGTGAACCTGTCTCCACCACACTCTCAGACAGTGCATTCCAGATCCTCGCCACTCGCTGTGTGAACCTGTCTCCACCACACTCTCAGACAGTACATTCCAGATCCTCGCCACTCGCTGTGTGAACCTGTCTCCACCACACTCTCAGACAGTACATTCCCGATCCTAACCACTCGCTGTGTGAACCTGTCTCCACCACACTCTCAGACAGTACATTCCAGATCCTCGCCACTCGCTGTGTGAACCTGTCTCCACCACACTCTCAGACAGTACATTCCAGATCCTCGCCACTCGCTGTGTGAACCTGTCTCCACCACACTCTCAGACAGTACATTGCAGATATTCACCACTCGCTGTGTGAACCTGTCTCCACCACACTCTCAGACAGTACATTCCAGATCCTCGCCACTCGCTGTGTGAACCTGTCTCCACCACACTCTCAGACAGTACATTCCAGATCCTCGCCACTCGCTGTGTGAACCTGTCTCCACCACACTCTCAGACAGTACATTCCAGATCCTCGCCACTCGCTGTGTGAACCTGTCTCCACCACACTCTCAGACAGTACATTGCAGATATTCACCACTCGCTGTGTGAACCTGTCTCCACCACACTCTCAGACAGTACATTCCAGATCCTCACCACTCGCTGTGTGAACCTGTCTCCACCACACTCTCAGACAGTACATTCCAGATCCTCGCCACTCGCTGTGTGAACCTGTCTCCACCACACTCTCAGACAGTACATTCCAGATCCTCGCCACTCGCTGTGTGAACCTGTCTCCACCACACTCTCAGACAGTACATTCCAGATCCTCGCCACTCGCTGTGTGAACCTGTCTCCACCACACTCTCAGACAGTACATTCCAGATCCTCGCCACTCGCTGTGTGAACCTGTCTCCACCACACTCTCAGACAGTACATTCCAGATCCTCGCCACTCGCTGTGTGAACCTGTCTCCACCACACTCTCAGACAGTACATTGCAGATATTCACCACTCGCTGTGTGAACCTGTCTCCACCACACTCTCAGACAGTACATTCCAGATCCTCACCACTCGCTGTGTGAACCTGTCTCCACCACACTCTCAGACAGTACATTCCAGATCCTCACCACTCGCTGTGTGAACCTGTTTCTGCTCGTGTTGCTTCTTTTGCCAATTACCCTTCGATCTTTCTGCCAATGGGAACTGTCATTCTCTATCCACTCTATCCCGACCCCTCCTGATTTTGAATCCCTCGATCAATTTTCCTCTCTGCCCTGTCTACTCTACTCTAGGCGGAACAACTTGTCCAATCTCTCCACATCAGCACAGGAAATGATGGAGACGGGGGGTGGATTGAGAATGAACTGCACCGTGCCTCGGCACAGGGCCCTGACCAATGGGGGAGCCCCGTGCCAGCCAGTGCACTGGGCAGCCAATCAGAGCCTGATTACTCCGCACTTGTCGATAGGCTGGTTTTAACGTCCCGCTCACGGCAGAGTGATTCACAGAAACATCAAACCAGACTCTGATTGGTGAGTGTGAAAGAGCGGGAAAGTGCTGCTCTGAGCCGCACGGACGGTTAACTGGAGGCCCGCACAGGAAGATTGAAGAGAGGCGACTCAGTGAGGAGGCCCAGGCGGCCGAGGGTTTACCCTTTCCACGGAAGGTGAGCGGGTTTGTGAGTTGAGTCGGGGCTGAGGGCAGCAACAGCAAAGCCTCAAGGCACCAAAATCAAGTCTTAGCCACAAGGAGACGACGAGTGAGACATAAGGTGGCCGTGAAGACCCCAGGCCAACAGAGTCTGTGAGTGTGTGAGGGGGGGCGGGGGGGGGGGGTGGTGAGAGACTGTGAGGGGGTGGGGAAGAGTGTGAGGTGAGACTGTGGGGGGCGCGGGGGAGAGACTGTGAGGGGGTGGGGGATGGGGGGTGAGAGTGTGAGGGGAGACGGTGAGGGGGAGAGACTTTGAGAGGATGGGGGTGGGGGGAGAGAGTGTGAGGGGGTGAGGGGAGACTGTGGGGGGGAAGAGACTATGAGGGGGTGGGGGGAAGAGTGTGAGAGTGTGGAGGGAGGAGAATGTATGAGGAAAGACTGAGAGAGTTGGGGAAGAGTGTAAGGCTGTAGGGGAGACAGTGAGGGGGTGGGGATGGGGGCAAGAGTGTGAAGGTGTGGGGGAGACTGAGGGTGTGGAGGAGAGTGTGTGATGGGTTGGGGGGAGGAGAGTGTGAGGGGGTGGGGAGACTGTGAGGGAGTGGGTTTAGGGGAAGAGTGCGAGGGTGTGGGGGGGAGGAGAGTGTGTGAGGGTGGGGGAGAGTGTGTGAGGGTGGGGGAGAGTGTGTGAGGGTGAGGGAGAGTGTGAGGGCTGGGTTGAATTCTGGAGGGAGGGAGAGTTTATGAGTTGGGGAATGAGCGGGGTTTAGTCATGGCAAGAGAGCTCGAAGCTGTGGTTTGCTCTTTTTGCTCCATGTGGGAGGCCGGGCGGCATGGTAGCACAATGGTTAGCACTGCTGCTTCACAGCTCCAGGGACCTGGGTTCGATTCCTGGCTTGGGTCACAGTCTGTGTGGAGTTTGCACATTCTCCTCGTGTCTGCGTGGGTTTCCTCCGGGTGCTCCGGTTTCCTCCCACAGTCCAAAGATGTGCGGGTTAGGTTGATTGGCCATGCTAAAAATTGCCCGTTAGAGTCCTGAGATGCGTAGGTTAGAGGGATTAGTGGGTAAATATGTAGGGATATGGGGGTAGGGCCTGGGTGGGATTGTGGTTGGTGCAGACTCGATGGGCCGAATGGCCTCTTTCTGTACTGTAGGGTTTCTATGATTCTATGATTTCCAGTGCCCAAGGCCAGCACGTGAGCAGGATGTGCGTCCAGCTGCAGTTCTAGAAAGCCTGCGTTTTGGAGCTGGAACGGCAGCGACTGTGGAACAGTGTGGAGCATCCGCAAGTCTGAGAGCATTGTATGAATAGCACGTTTGGGGGGGGGGGGAGGGGTTGGGGTTGGGGGGGGGGGGGGAGGGGTAGGGGTTGGGGTTGGGTGGGGGGTTGGGGTTGGGGGGGGGGGGTTGGGGTTGGGGGGGGGGGGTCACACCGCAGCTGAAGGGACCTGAGGAAGGAAGGGAATGGGTGATCACCAGGCAGTCCAAGAGATGAGATTTCCAGGCCTGAGTGGTTTTTACCGTAAATTTGTGCTGAATTTTAGCAGCGTTGTGGCTCCACAGACAGACTTGCTGAAGAAGCGTCGCAAATTCCAGTGGTTGTCAACAGGCATTTGATGTCCTGGAGGCTGTGTTAACCACTGCCACTGTGCTGGCCACGCCAAATTATAGGTCAGGTGACAGGAGCTCTCTTGTTTTCGGTTTTAAGCTGAGAAGGGGGTGGACATCAGACTGAAAGCAGTGTTTCTCGCTCCCTCTCCCGGGCACTGGAAATTCTGCTGGCTAACTGGAAGCAAGGCAGTAGAAAAAAAAACCCGCTGTTGGTGGTTGGCTAAAGTCTCTCTCCCCGGTATTTTGGGAAGTTGTTCTGACTCCAAGCTTGTCCGTGTGTGCGTCAAGAAAACCGCAGCATCCAACCAAAGGACTAAGTATCACGTGAGCATTTGTATTTTCTGTGCTAAACCTGTGGCGAGGGTTTAGTATAGGGACATTTTGTATAGGGCGGCACGGTGGCACAGTAGGTTAGCACTGCTGCCTCACAGCGCCAGGGACCCGGGTTCAATTCCGGGCTTGGGTCACTGTGTAGAGTTTGCGTGGGTTTCCTCCGGGTGCTCCGGTTTCCTCCTACATTCCGAAAAACATGCTGGTTAGGGTGCATTGACCCGAACAGGTGCCGGAGTGTGGCGACTAGGGGAATTTCACAGTAACTTCATTGCAGTGTTAATTACCTGTGACCTAATAATCTTTAACTTTTTTTGTTTGATTGGAACATTTCCTATATTCAATGAGGGTTATACAATATCATGGTTGCTTTTTTTTATAATTGTAAAGGTTATTGTTAATTTTCTTTCTATACATGTTAACTGGATTCTTAAATAAACCTTGTTTGATTAAAGCTCCCTAGTGGGTCATTTGAATCGTACCTGAAGTGAAGCATCTCATGCTCACCCGAGCCAAATTCAAAGTGCAAAATTCCAGGCGGATAGTATAGAGTTTCTGATCTCAAATAAAACACATAATAAACCGGTATTAATTGAACGACAGTTTCTCACGTGTAAGATGTTAATAAACATTCAAACAAAATGAAACAAGGCATTTAATCAGCAGGGTTCGATCAAAGTTCGGATCTGTCCATAAATCCTTGATGTGATGCCATCAACATCCTGGTGCTTACCGTTTTGCAGCAACCCAGCAAAATTCCTTAGGCAGCACCTTCCAAACCCATGACCTCTACCATCTAGAAGGACAAGGGCAGCAGATACCTGGGGACACCACCACCTGGAGGTCCCCCTCCAAGTCACTCACAATCCTGACTTGGAAATATATCGGCCATTCCTTCACTGTCGCTGGGTCAAAATCCTGGGACTCCCCCCCCACTAACAGCACTGTGGGTGTACCTACACCACATGGACTGCAGCAGGTTCAAGAAGGCAGCTCACCCCCACCTTCTCAAGGGGCAATTAGAGATGGGTAATAAATGCTGGCCCAGCCAGCGACGCCCTTGTCCCATGAAAGAATAAAAAATGTTGTAGCTCCGGGAGTGTAGATCCCTGGATGGGGATGACATTCCCAATGTTGTAAGAGTTTTAACAACAGGTTAAAGTCCAACAGCTTTATTTGGTAGCAAAAGCCATTAGCTTTCGGAGCACTGCTCCTTCGTCAGATGGAGTGGAAATGTGCTCTCAAACAGGGCACAGAGACACAAAATCAAGTTACAGAATACTGATTAGAATGCAAATCTCGACAGCCAACCAGATCTTAAAGATACAGACAATGTGAGTGGAGGGAGCATTAAGCACAGGTTAAAGAGATGTGTATTGTCTCCAGACAGGACAGCCAGTGAGATTCTGCAAGTCCAGGAGGCAAGCTGTGGGGGTTACTGATAGTGTGACATAAACCCAAGATCCCGGTTTAGGCCGTCCTCATGTGTGCGGAACTTGGCTATCAGTTTCTGCTCAGCGACTCTGCGCTGTCGTGTGTCGTGAAGGCCGCCTTGGAGAACGCTTACCCGAAGATCAGAGGCTGAATGCCCAATGTTGACAGTGCTGTCTTTGGAAAGCATCATCGAATAGGGACCATCCCAGTGTCCCAGTCAATATTTATCACCCAACTCACCTCATTAAAACAGGTGATAGAACATAGAACAGTACAGCACAGAACAGGCCCTTCGGCCCACGATGTTGTGCCGAGCTTTATCTGAAACCAAGATCAAGCTATCCCACTCCCTATCATCCTGGTGTGCTCCATGTGCCTATCCAATAACCGCTTAAATGTTCCTAAAGTGTCTGACTCCACTATCACTGCAGGCAGTCCATTCCACACCCCAACCACTCTCTGCGTAAAGAACCTACCTCTGATCCTTCCTATATCTCCCACCATGAACCCTATAGTTATGCCCCCTTGTAATAGCTCCATCCACCCGAGGAAATAGTCTTTGAACGTTCACTCTATCTATCCCCTTCATCATTTTATAAACCTCTATTAAGTCTCCCCTCAGCCTCCTCCGCTCCAGAGAGAACAGCCCTAGCTCCCTCAACCTTTCCTCATAAGACCTACCCTCCAAACCAGGCAGCATCCTGGTAAATCTCCTCTGCACTCTTTCCAGCGCTTCCACATCCTTCTTATAGTGAGGTGACCAGAACTGCACACAATATTCCAAATGTGGTCTCACCAAGGTCCTGTACAGTTGCAGCATAACCCCACGGCTCTTAAACTCCAACCCCCTGTTAATAAAAGCTAACACACTATAGGCCTTCTTCACAGCTCTATCCACTTGAGTGGCAACTTTTAGAGATCTGTGGATATGAACCCCAAGATCTCTCTGTTCCTCCACAGTCTTCAGAACCCTACCTTTGACCCTGTAATCCACATTTAAATTAGTCCTACCAAAATGAATCACCTGACATTTATCAGGGTTAAACTCCATTTGCCATTTTTCAGCCCAGCTTTGCATCCTATCTATGTCTCTTTGCAGCCTACAACAGCCCTCCACCTCATCCACTACTCCACCAATCTTGGTGTCATCAGCAAATTTACTGATCCACCCTTCAGCCCCCTCCTCTAAGTCATTAATAAAAATCACAAAGAGCAGAGGACCAAGCACTGATCCCTGCGGCACTCCGCTAGCAACCTGCCTCCAATCCGAAAATTTTCCATCGACTACCACCCTCTGTCTTCGATCAGACAGCCAGTTACCTATCCAATTGGCCAACTTTCCCTCTATCCCACACCTCCTCACTTTCATCATAAGCCGACCATGGGGGACCTTATCAAACGCCTTACTAAAATCCATGTATATGACATCAACTGCCCTACCTTCATCAACACACTTAGTTACCTCCTCAAAAAATTCTATCAAATTTGTGAGGCACAACTTGCCCTTCACGAATCCATGCTGACTATCCCGGATTAATCCGCATCTTTCTAAATGGTCGTAAATCCCATCTCTAAGGACCTTTTCCATCAATTTACCAACCACCGAAGTAAGACTAACCGGTCTATAATTACCAGGGTCATTTCTATTCCCTTTCTTCAACAGAGGAACAACATTCGCCATTCTCCAGTCTTCTGGCACCATCCCCGTGGACAGCGAGGACCCAAAGATCAAAGCCAAAGGCTCTGCAATCTCATCCCTTGCCTCCCAAAGAATCCTAGGATACATTTCATCAGGCCCAGGGGACTTGTCGACCTTCAGTTTATTCAAAACTGCCAGGACATCCTCCCTCCGAACATCTATTTTCTCCAGCCTATTAGCCTGTAACACCTTCTCTTCCTCAAAAACATGGCCCCTCTCCTTGGTGAACACTGAAGAAAAGTATTCATTCATCACCTCGCCTATCTCTACTGACTCCATGCACAAGTTCCCACTACTGTCCTTGACCGGCCCTAACCTCACCCTGGTCATTCTTTTATTCCTCACATAAGAGTAAAAAGCCTTGGGGTTTTCCTTGATCCGACCCGCCAAGGACTTCTTGTGTCCCCTCCTAGCTCTCCTAGGTTCAGCTCATTCCTTGCTAACTTGTAACCCTCAATCGAGCCATCTGAACCTTGTTTCCTCATCCCTACATAAGCTTCCCTCTTCCTTTTCACAAGACATTCCACCTCTTTCGTGAACTACGGTTCCCTCACTCGGCCATTTCCTCCCTGCCTGACAGGGACATACCTATCAAGGACATCCAGTATTTGTTCCTTGAAAAAGTTCCACTTTTCATTAGTTCGAATCTGTTCATTATTGCCTCACTGTCTCTGAGAGTTTGCTGTGTGCAGATTGGTTGCTGTGTTTCCAGTAGCCAATCTGGGGGGAAAGCAGGAATATGGTATTAAGATCAGCCATGATCTTATTGAATGGAGTCTCGAAGGGCCGAATGGCCTACTCCTGCTCCCATGTTTTTATGACACCACAGGGACTGGTCGGGGTGAATCGTAGCATCACGTCTAAGGGCAAGCTAGCTAAACACAAGAGGGAGATATAGGTGGAGACTTACACTGAGACCACCCTGCTTCATAGAATCCCTACAGTGCAGAAGGAGGCCATTTGGCCCATCGAGTCTGCACCCACTCTCTGACAGTGCATCTTACCCAGGCCCACTCCCCCACCCTGTCCGGTAACCCCACACATGTTATCATGGTTAATCCATCTAACCTGCATATCCTGGGACCTTAAGGAACAATTTAGTATGGCCAACCGGAGCACCCGGAGGAAACCCACGCAGACATGGGGAGAACATGCAGACTCCACACAGACAGTGACCCAAGCTGGGAATTGAACCTGGGTCCCTGGCGCTGTGAAGCAGCAGTGCTAACCACTGTGCCGTCCCGTGCTTAACATAGAAAGATAGGAGCAGGAGGAGGCCATTCGGTCCTTCGAGCCTGTTCCACCAATCATTACAATCATGGCTGATCGTCCAACTCAATAGCCTAATCCTGCTTTCTCCCCATAACCTTTGATCCCATTCGCCCCAAGTGCTATATCCAGCCACTTCTTGAATACATTCTGCTTACTGCAAGGAAGCGGCACAGTGGTTAGCACTGCTGCCTCACAGCGCCAGGGTCCTGTGTTCAATTCCGGTCTTGGGTCACTGTCTGTGTGGAGTCTACACATTCTCCCCGTGTCTGTGCGGGTTTCCTCCAGGTGCTCTGGTTTCCTCCCACGGTCCAAAGGATGTGCAGGTTAGGTTGATTGGCCATGCTAAATTGACCCTAGTGTCAGGGGGATTAGCAGAGTAAGTACTTGGGGTTGCGGGAGTGGGGCCTGGGTGGGATTATGGTCGGTGCAGACTCGATGGGCCAAATGGCCTCCTTCTGTTCTGTAGGGATTCTATGAGATGTGGATAGATGGGGCCGTATGGCCTGTTTATGTGCTGTGCAGTCGGTGTAATCAGCCGACCCTGGGATCTTGCTGTGCGCCAATTGGCCGCTGCGTTTTCACTGGGCCCGTGAGGAACCTTATCTCCTCTCTCCCTCCAGCTGCCAGTACGGATGTAAACGGTTGCGGACTTGAGCGGCGAGGACAGAATTACAATCAGTTTCTGGAAAACTCATGCATCAGAAAGTAATTATAGGAGGTGCTTGGAGAGGGATGGATTGTGGATGTTACACATTCCTGGCTTGGATCCACAAGAACATTGACTCTCTCTCTCTCTCCCTCACAGCCTCCATGCACAATAACTGACCTACTTAACTCGATAAGCTTGGGTTCTCTGCTCTGCTGCTTGGCTTCAGTGAGATCCTGCTCTCCGTATGGGACAGGGAGGAGGCCATTCAGCCCTTCAAATATCTTCTACCATTCAGTTGCATCTGAATCTCGCTTCTTACTCATCTTGGCCTGTAAATTTCAACACCTTTGCTGAACTAAAGTCCTTCCATTTTGTCATTTTCCACTGATCCCTAACTTTGATGCCATTTTGGAGGTGGGGAAGGTGGGTGGGTGTGGAGAGAGAGTTTATAGATTTAAGCTAGTGTGCATAGCTGTGTCTCTACCTCAGTCACTTATTTAAGCATTCCTCTTCACTCTCTGCCCCTTCCCCTTCACTCTCATTGCAGGAGTGGGTGACGGGGCGGCGCGGTGGCTCAGTGGTTAGCACTGCTGCCTCACAGCGCCAGGGACCCGGGTTCAATTCCAGCCTCAGGTCACTGTCTGTGTGGAGTTTGCACGTTCTCCCCGTGTCTGCGTGGGTTTCCTCCGGGTGCTCAGGTTTCCTCCCACAGTCCAAAGACCATAGAAATCGTGGAACCCCGACAGTGCAGAAGGAAGCCATTCGGCCCATTGAGTCTGCACCGACCACAATCCCACCCAGACCCTATCCCTGTAATCCCACATATTTACCCCACTAATCCCCCTAATCTACGCATCCCGATACTAAGGGATACTAAGGAGCAATTTAGCATGGCCAATGCACCTAACCCGCACATCTTTAGACTGTGGGAAGAAACCAGAGGAAACCCACGCAGACACGGGGAGAATGTGCAAACTCCACGCAGACAGTGACCCAAGTCGGAAATCGAAGCCAGGTCCCTGGCGCTGTGAGGCAGCAATATTAACCACTGTGCCACCGTGCCGCCCTAAGATGTGCAGGTTGGGTTGATTGGCCATGCTAAATTGCCCCTTCGGGGTAGGTTAGGGGGATTAGCAGGGTAAATACATGGGGTAACAAGGATAGAGCTTGTGTGGGATGATCTGTCAGAGAGTTGGTGCAGACCCGATGGGCTGAATGGCCTCCTTCTGCACTGTAGGGATTCCAGTGACCTCCTTCTAGTAAGTATCAATATTTCCGCTGGTACAACTCACCGTTACGGTGTGTGGGTCAGGGTTGACCTCTGCCCCCAGACTGTGCTGCGTTAGCCCAGGGTCAGAGCCAGCAGCCTCAGTGCCCCAGAGTGTCACTGGAGGAACACCAACAAGTGGACATGTCGGGTGAGGATGTGATGGGGCATGGTTGCGATGCCTTCCATTGTCAAATTGCCTTTCTAAAGTCTCTACCTCCAGGGCTGTGGAATAAGGAACAGCGACATCAACGCGAGTGGCCGATGGAGAGGTGGTCCTCGCTCTGAGGGTGGAGGGAGGGAGAGGAGAAATAAAGGCAATCTGTTCATTGGTGCAGGGCCCAGTTCCTTAATGCCCTCAGTTCCCTAGGTTACCTCATCCAGCTAAAGGCAAAAGCTCTTCTCATCATTTTGCCTCCACTCAACCCCCTCCAAATCCTCCGCCGGACCTCAAACACCTCCATTTTAAAATTCTCTTCCTGAGATTTACGTTCTGACATGGTCCCATCCCCTTTCCATCCCGGCAACATCCTCCAGCCCCGTGACCTCCTCCATCCCCGTGACCTCCTCCAGCCCCGTAACCTCCTCCAGCCTGTAGCCTCCTCCAGCCCCGTAACCTCCTCCAGCCCTGTAGCCTCCTCCAGCCCGGGGACCTCCTCCAGCTCTGTAACCTCCTCCATCCCCATAACCTCCTCCATCCAAGAGTAAAAGGATGAGACGTGACGGAATAGGGCCTATAAAAGGTGAAGGCGGGAAAGTCTGTACGGAACCAGTAGAAATGGCAGAGGTGCTCAATGAGTATTTTGCCTCGGTTTTCACAGAGGAGAAGGACCTGGGTGGATGTACTGCGGGCGTGCGGTGGACTGAAAGGATTGAGTATGTGGACTTTAACAAAGAGGTTGTGCTGGAATCTTTGAATGGCATCAAGATAGATAAGTCACCGGGTCCAGATGGGATGTACCCCAGGTTACTGTGGGAGGCAAGGGAAGAGATTGCAGAGCCTCTGGCGATGATCTTTGCGTCGTCGATGGAGACGGGAGAGGTGCCGGAGGATTGCGGATGTGGTTCCTATTTTCAAGAAGGGGAATAGGGATAGCCCAGGAAATTACCGACTGGTGAGTCTAACCTCAGTGGTTGGTAAACTGATGGAGAAGATCCTGAGGGACAGGATATCTGAGCATTTAGAGAGGTTTAGTATGCTCAAGAATACTCAGCATGGCTTTGTCAAGGGCAGATCGTGCCTTACGAGCCTGGTGGAGTTCTTTGAAAATGTGACTAAACACATTGACGAAGGGAAGGCGGTAGGTGTGGTTTATATGGATTTTAGCAAGGCGTTCGATAAGGTCCCCCATGCAAGGCTTCTAAAAAAAGTGAGAGGGCATGGGATCCAAGGGGCTGCTGCCCGGTGGATCCAGAACTGGCTTGCCCAAAGGAGGCAGAGAGTGGGTATAGATGGGTTTTTTCTAAATGGAGGTCGGTCACCAGTGGTGTGCCCCAGGGATCTGTTCTGGGACCCTTGCTGTTTGTCATTTTCATAAATGACCTGGATGAGGAAGCGGAGGGATGGGTTGGTAAGTTTGCCGATGACACGAAGGTTGGTGGGTTGTGGATAGTCTGGAGGGATGTCAGAAGTTACAGAGGGACATAGATAGGATGCAAGACTGGGCGGACAAGTGGCAGATGGACTTCAACCCAGATAAATGCGTCGTGGTCCATTTTGGTAGGTCAAATGGGATGAAGGAGTAGAATATAAAGGGAAAGACTCTTAGTACTGTAGAGGATCAGAAGGACCTTGGGGTCCGGGTCCATAGGACTCTGAAATCGGCCCCGCAGGTGGAGGAGGTGGTTAAGAAGGCGTATGGTGTGCCGGCCTTTATCAATCGAGGGATTGAGTTTAGGAGTCCGGGGATAACGATGCAGCTGTATAAGACCCTCGTCAGACCCCACTTGGAGTACTGTGCTCAGTTCTGGTCGCCTCACTATAGGAAGGATGTGGAAAAGATTGAAAGGGTGCAGAGGAGATTAACAAGGATGTTGCCTGGATTGAGTGGCATGCCTTATGAGGATAGGTTGAGGGAGCTCGGTCTTTTCTCCTTGGAGAGACGAAGGATGAGAGGAGACCTATTAGAGGTGTATAAGATGTTGAGAGGCATAGATCGGGTGGACTCTCAGAGGCTTTTTCCCAGGGTGGAAATGTCTGCTACGAGAAGACACAGGTTTAAGGTGCTGGGGGGTAGGTACAGGGGAGATGTTCGGGGTAAGTTTTTCACACAGAGAGTGGTGGGCGACTGGAATCAGCTGCTGTCAGTGGTGGTGGAGGCGAACTCAATAGGGTCTTTTAAGAGACTCCTGGATGAGTACATGGAGCTTAATAGGATGGAGGGTTATAGGTAGGTCGAGAAGGTAGGGATGTGTTCGGCACAACTTGTGGGCCGAAGGGCCTGTTTGTGCTGTAGTTTTTCTATGTTTCTATCCCCATAACCTCCTCCATCCCCATAACCTCCTCCAGCCCATAACCTCCTCCATCCCCATAACCCCCTCCAGTCCTGTAGCCTCCTCCAGCCCCGTGACCTCCTCCAGCTCTGTAGCCTCCTCCAGCCCCGTGACCTCCTCCAGCTCTGTTACCTCCTCCAGCCCGGTGACCTCCTCCATCCCTGTAACCTCCTCCAGCCCTGTAACCTCCTCCACCACCCCCATAACCTCCTCCATCCCCATAACCTCCTCCAACCCGGTGACCTCCTCCATCCCGGTGACCTCCTCCATCTCGGTGACCTCCACCAGCCCCGTGACCTCCTCCAGCCCGGTGACTGTCCGGGATTGCCTCCATTTCTGCTCTCCTGCGTACCCCTGACTTCTGTCACTCCACAATGGCGGCCGTGCCTTCTCCTCTGGAATCTCCTCCCTAAACCTCTCCATCCCTCCGCCTTTAAGACCTTCCTTAAAACCTACCTCTCTGGCCAGATCTCCAGCCAGATCTCCAGCCAGCTGCCCTGATATCCCCTCATGGTGCTGAGGTGTGTTTGATTATCCTCCTGTGATCCATCCCGGGACGGCTGCCCACATTAAGCGTCCTGGATGAACGTAAGAGCCGCCACCTGCTGAAAGAAGACATCAACACAACAGTTAACAGCAGGAGGAGGCCATTCGGCCCCTCAAGCCTACTCTGCCATTCAATAAGATCATGGCTGACCTTAGGGGCCTTAACTCCACTTTGCTGTCTGCCATCACCCCCCCACTCCCCCCTCCCCCACTCCCCATCACCCCATTTAGCATGACCAACGTACCTAACCAGCACATCTTTTCGACTGAGATACTCTGTCGGAGAGTCAGTGTGGACTCGATGGGCTGAATGGCCTCCTTCTGCACTGTAGGGATTCTATGATTCTATAACCCTCACCTCCCGCTCGCAATCAAAAATCTAACTCAGGCCTGACTATATTCAGTGACCCAGCCCCCACCGTCCCCCCCACCCCGGGGGAGAGCATCCCAAAGACTAGCTATAATCAATATTTCTGACTGTACAACGCACCGTTACGGTGCGTGGGTCAGGGTTGACCTCTGCCCCCAGACTGTGCTGCGTTAGCCCAGGGTTAGAGCCAGCAGCCTCAGTGCCCAGAGCGTCACTGGAGGAACATCAACAAGTGGACATGTCGGGTGAGGATGCGATGGGGCATGGTTGCGATGCCTTCCATTGTCAAATTGCCTTTCTAAAGTCTCTACCTCCAGGGCTGTGGAATAAGGAACAGCGACATCAACGCGAGTGGCCGGCCTCGATGGAGAGGTTGCCCTCGCTCTGAGGGTGGAGGGAGGGAGAGGAGAAATAAAGGCAATCTGTTCATTGGTGCTGGGCCCAGTTCCTTACTGCCCTCAGTTCCCTAGGTTACCTCACCAGCCCTCAGGTCAGTGTCTTAGCATCCAGCTGAAGGCAAAAGCTCTTCTCATCATTTTGCCTCCATTCAACCCCCTCCAAATCCTCCGCTGGACCTCCATTTTAAAATTCTCTTCCTGAGATTTACGTTCTGACATGGTCCCACCCCCTCTCCATCCCAGTAACATCCTCCAGCCCCGTGACCTCCTCCATCCCCGTGACCTCCTCCATCCCCGTGACCTCCTCCCGCCCCGTAATCTCCTCCAGCCCCGTAACCTCCTCCAGCCCCGTAACCCCCTCCAGCCCCGTAACCTCCTCCATCCCCATAACCTCCTCCAGCCCTGTAACCTCCTCCATCCCCATAACCTCCTCCAGCCCCGTAGCCTCCTCCAGCCCCGTAACCTCCTCCAGCCCCGTAACCTCCTCCAGCCCCGTAACCTCCTCCAGCCCCGTAACCTCCTCCATCCCTGTAACCTCCTCCAGCCCTGTAACCTCCTCCAGCCCTGTAACCTCCTCCAGCCCCGTAACCTCCTCCATCCCCGTAACCTCCTCCATCCCCGTAACCTCCTCCATCCCCATAACCTCCTCCAGCCTGGTGACCTCCTCCAGCCCTGTGACCTCCTCCAGCCCCGTGACCTCCTCCAGCCCGGTGACTGTCCGGGATTGCCTCCATTTCTGCTCTCCTGCGTACCCCTGACTTCTGTCACTCCACAATGGCGGCCGTGCCTTCTCCTCTGGAATCTCCTCCCTAAACCTCTCCATCTCTCCGCCTTTAAGACCTTCCTTAAAACCTACATCTCTGGCCAGACCTCCAGCCAGATCTCCAGCCAGATCTCCAGCCAGCTGCCCTGATATCCCCTCATGGTGCTGAGGTGTGTTTGATTATCCTCCTGTGATCCATCCCGGGACGGCTGCCCACATTAAGCGTCCTGGATGAACGCAATAGCCGTCACCTGCTGAAAGAAGACATCAACACAACAGTTAACAGCAGGAGGAGGCCATTCGGCCCCTCAAGCCTACTCTGCCATTCAATAAGATCATGGCTGACCTTAGGGGTCTTAACTCCACTTTGCTGTCTGCCATCCCCCCCACTGCCCTCCGCTCCCCTACCGCCCCCACCCCCCCCCACTCCCCATCACCCCATTTAGCATGGCCAACGTTCCTAACCAGCACGTCTTTTTGACTGAGATACTCAATCGGAGAGTCAGTATGGACTCGATGGGCTGAATGGCCTCCTTCTGCACTGTAGGGATTCGATGATTCTATCACCCTCACCTCCCGCTCGCAATCAAAAATCTAACTCAGGCTTGACTATATTCAGTGACCCAGCCCCCACCGTCCCCCCCACCCCGGGGGAGAGCATCCCAAAGACTAGCTATAATCAATCCTCTTCCCCTGTTGGGTAAATAACAACATTTATTTACATATAACTATCATACAGAGACTTGCAGCCTCATGTCTGCAGGTCGGCTCCTGAGAAAATTTGGTGGCGCAGTGGTGGGCGGCGCGGTGGCACAGTGGTTAGCACTGCTGTCTCACAACGCCAGGGACCCGGGTTCGAGTCCCGGCTTGGGTCACTGTCTGTGTGGAGTCTGCACGTTCTCCCCCTGTCTGCGTGGGTTTCCTCCGGGTGCTCCGGTTTCCTCCCACAGTCTGAAAGACGTGCTGGTTAGGGTGCATTGGCCGTGCTAAATTCTCCCTCAGTGTACCCGAACAAGTGTTGGAGTGTGGCAACTAGGGGGATTTTCACAGTAACTTCATTGCAGCGTTAATGTACAGTAAGAAGTCTCACCACACCTGGTTAAAGTCCAACAGGTTTATTTGGAAGGAGCAGCGCTCTGAAAACTCGTAGAATCATAGAATCCTACAGTGCAGAAAGAGGCCATTCGGCCCGAGCCTGCACCGACCACAATCCCACCCAGGCCTGATCCCCACATCCCCTACCCACTAATCCATCTAACCTATGCATCCCGGGACACTAAGGGGCAATTTAGAATGGCCAATCAACCTAACCCGCACATCTTTGGATTGTGGGAGGAAACCGAAGCACCCGGAGGAAACCCACGCAGACACGGGGAGAATGTGCAAACTCCACGCAGACAGCGACCCGAGCCGGGATTCGAACCCGGGTCCCTGGAGCTGTGAGGCAGTAGTGCTAACCACCGTGCTACCGTGCCGCCTCATGATCCAAGTCCAACGCCAGAATCTCCACATCAGTGTTAATGTAAGCTTACTTGTGACACAAGTAAATAAACCGGGTAAGCCCGGCAGATTTCCTTCCCGAAAGGACATTAGTGAACCAGATGGGTTTTTCCAACAATGGTTTCATGGTCATCAGTAGATTCTTAATTCCAGATATTTTTTATTGAATTCAAATTCCACCATCTGCCGTGGCGGGATTCGAACCCCAGTCCCCAGAACATTAGCTGAGTTGCTGGTTTAATAGTCTGGCGATAATACCACTAGGCCATCGCCTCCCCCTGCGCTAAGTTACTAAAGCTCCTGTCCCGTCCGACCTCCCTGACTCAGGCTGGGTGAGATTCAAGCAGCGTTCCTGGTTCCAGTGCTGAAGGTGTCACAGGAGTGGAGGAAAGGGGGACAGATGGGATTAGGTGGAAGTTCAGATGTTTCTAATGTGTCAGTGCAGACTCGATGGGCTGAAGGGCCTCTTCTGCGCTGTGTGATTCTATGATTCTAATCCAAGCTGCCGCAAAATGTAAGTGATTGAAATCGCTTTGTCGGGTGGCTCCCATCGCTGCGTGATTGTCCAGGGGATGTCAGCACTCCTGGACAATTGTTGGGTAAACCCTTACCTGGGAACTTCCCAGAGGGATTCCCCTGGTGCCACTCCCCTCCTATTGTAGAGGCCTGGCGCCCTGCCAAGGGGTGACGATCCCATTGCGTACCCACCCTGCCAAGGGAGCGGCTTCCAAGCAATCCAGCGGGCTGTGATTAAAGGGGGAAAGTGGAGAAAAAAACTCTGCAGCTGACAGCGGAAAATTCTGGAAAGGGAGGGCAGCTTCCGAAAGGGAGGAGGCTGGTTAGCGCCTGGGCCCCTTTGGACCATTTACTCCAGTAAATGGATTTAAGGCCCAAACTGGCTGGAAAGGGTTAGCAATCTGCTTTCCACTGCCTTGTCCCTGTCAGTCCTTCTTGGAGCGATCTCCTGTCGGAGCTTGCTCAACAGAAAATATCAAATATCAAAATGCAATTTGATGCAATAACACTTCTTACGTTCAGTGAATCCCAGAAAGTTCCAAACTGGTGAGCAGGCAAAGCGCTCCCTGCCCAAAATAAACAGAGTTCTGAACCATAGAATCCCTACAGTGCAGAAGGAGGCCATTCGGCCCATCGAGTCTACACCGACTCTCCGACAGAGCATCTTACCCAGGCTATTGCCGTAACCCCATGCATTAACCCCCCTAATCTGGGGAGGCGATGGCCTAGCGGTATTATTGATAGACTATTCATCCAGAAACTCAGCTAATGTTCTGGGACCCAGATTCGAATCCCACCACGGCAAATGGTGGAATTTGAATTCAATAAAAAAAATTATGTGGAATTAAGAATCTACTGATGACCATGAAACCATTGTCAATTGTCGGAAAGACTCATCCGGTTCCGTAATGTCCTTTGGGGAAGGAAATCTGCCGTCCTTACCCGGTCTGGCCTACATGTGACTCCAAAGCCACAGCAATGTGGTTGACTCTCAACTACCCTCTGGAATGGCCGAGCGAGACACTCCGTTCAAGGGCAACTAGGGATGGGCAATAAATGCTGGTCAGCCAGCGACGCCCATGTCCCACGAATGAATAAAAATCTTTGGACACTAAGGGGCAATTTAGCATGGCCAATCCACCTAACCTGCACATCTCAGAAGTGTGGGAGGAAACCAGAGCACCCGGACGAAACCCACGCAGACATGGGGAGAACGTGCAGACTCTGCACAGACAGTGACCCAAGCCGGGAATCGAACCCGGGTCCCTGGCGCTGTGAGGCAGCAATGCTAACCACTGTGCCGCCGTGCCACCCAAGACCCAAGATAGGGTATTTTAAAAGCAAAATACTGCGGAAGCTGGCTGGAAAATCTCAGTAGGTCTGACAGCATCTGTGGAGAGAGAATAGAGCCAGCGTTTCGAGTCTGAATGACCCGTCGTCAGAAGGTATTTAGACTGTCCTGAAGCAGGTTATTTTTATTTTATCCTTTCGTGGGGTTTGGGTGTCACTAACAAGACTAACATTTATTACCCATCCCGGCACGGTAGCACAGTGGTTAGCACTACTGCTTCACAGCTCCAGGGTCCCGGGTTCGATTCCTGGCTCGGGTCACTGTCTGTGTGGAGTTTGCACATTCTCCTCGTGTCTGCGTGGGTTTCCTCTGGGTGCTCCGGTTTCCTCCCACAGTCCAAAGATGTGCGGGTTAGGTTGATTGGCCAGGTTAAAAATTGCCCCTTAGAGTCCTGAGATGCGTAGGTTAGAGGGATTAGCAGGTAAATATGTGGGGGTAGGGCCTGGGTGGGATTGTGGTCGGTGCAGACTCGATGGGCCGAATGGCCTCCTTCTGCACTGTAGGGTTTCTATGATTCTATAATTGCCTTTGAACCGCATGACTTGCTTGGTCATTTTGGAGGGGTTGAAGGTCAACCACATTGCTGTGGCTCTGGAGTCACATGTAGGCCAGACCGGGTAAGGACGGCAGATTTCCTTCCCTAAAGGGCATTGGTGAACCAGATGGGTTTTTCCGACAATTGATGGGAGTGCCATGGTCACCGTTACTGAGACTAGCTTTATACTCCGGGGATCCGTGGATAAGCACCTTCCAGTGTGACTCCAGCTCCACAGCAATGGGGTGGACTCTTAACTGCCCTCTGAAAAATGCACTAAGAGTTTGAACAACACCAGGTTAAAGTCCAACAGGTTTATTTGGTAGCAAATGCCATTAGCTTTCGGAGCGCTGCTCCTTCGTCAGATGGAGTGGAAATCTGCTCTCAAACAGGGCAAATGCCCAGCAAGTTATTCAATATAAGGGCAATTAGGGATGGACAATAAATAAAAGGTAAAGTTTATTTATAAGTCACAGGTAAGGCTTACATTAACACTGCAATGAAGTTACTGTGAAAATCCCCCAGTTGCCACACTCTGGCGCCTGTTCGGGTACACTGAGGGAGAATTTAGCACGGCCAATGCACCCTAACCAGCACGTCTTTCGGACTGTGGGAGGAAACCGGAGCGCCCGGAGGAAACCCACGCAGACATGGGGAGAATGTGCACAGACAGTGACCAAAGGTGGGAATCGAACCCGGATCCCTGGCGCTGTGAGGCAGCAGTGCTAACCCACTGTGCCATCGTAAATGCTGGCTAGGCCAGCGATGCCCACATCCAGTGAACGAACGGAGAGAAAATATCAGTGGGTCTTAAGAACCCTGTTTATTTTGGGCATTTTTAGAAAGTGAGGACCTGAGGGTGTAAAAGGCGCTATATCAATGCAATGTTTCTTTATTATCCAGTGCTGGCATTTTTGTGAAACTCATAGTTAAGCTAATGTTTGTTGATGGATGCTGATTACACAGGGGGCAAGACGTTCAGCATTTACTAACAATAACAAGGAACCCCAAATTTTATTTATCTGCAGGCAAGTTATTTTATTTTTATATTATGAGGAGAGGTTGAATAAACTGGGATTGTTTTCACTGGAAAGATGGAGGCTGAGGGGAGACCCGATGGAGGTCTACAAAATTATGAGAGGCACAGACAAGGTGGATAGTCAGAGGCTTTTTCCCAGGGTGGAAGTGTCAATTACAAGGGGGCAGAGGTTCAGGGTGAGAGGGGGGAAGTTTTTCACGCAGAGAGTGGTGGGTGCCTGGAACGCGCTGCCAGAGGAGGTGGTGGAAGCAGACACATTAACAACATTTAAGAGGCATCTGGATGGGTACATGTATAGGGAGGGAATAGAGGGATACGGACTGAGTAAGGGCAGAAGGTTTTTTTACTGACCCTTCAAGTAAGGGGAACAGCTCCTTCCTACTCACCCTGTCCACACCCCTCACAATCTTTTCCACCTCAATCATGTCCCCCTTCAGCCTTCTCTGCTCTAGAGAAAACAATCCAAGCCTATCCAGCCTCTCCTTATCGCTCAAATGCTCCGTCCCAGGCAGCATCCTGGTGAATCTCCTCTGCACGCCCCGTAGTGTTATCAATATCCTTCCTATAGTGAGGTGAGGGCATGATGGCACGGTGGTTAGCACTGCTGCCTCACAGCGCCAGGGACCCGGGGGGGTTTGATTCCCGGCTTGGGTCACTGTCTGTGCGGAGACTGCATGTTCTCCCCGTGTCTGCATGGGTTTCCTCCGGGTGCTCCGGTTTCCTCCCACACTCCAAAGATGTGTAGGTTAGGTTGATTGGCCGTGCTAAATTGACCCTAGTACCAGCGGATTAGCAGCGGATTAAATACGTGGGGTTATGGGAATAGGGCCCGGGTGGGATTGTGGTTGGTGCAGGCTCGATGGGCCGAATGGCCTCCTTTGGCACTGTAGAGATTCTACGACCAGAACTGCACAGAGTACTCCAGCTGTGGCCTCACCAATGTTCTGTACAGCTCCATCATCACCTCCTCGCTCTTATACTCTACACCACGGCTGATTAAATCAAGTAAGCCTTCTTAACTATCCTATGATCGGCACGGGCTTGGAGGGCCGAAGGGCCTGTTCCTGTGCTGTAATGTTCTTTGTTCTTCTTTATTTTGAGCAGGATAAGATGACTTTGGATTCAATGGTTCCCTTGTCTGCAAGGGGTGATTATTTAAGAATGTGATTATGAAGCTTTGGGACAAAGGTGTTTCTCGATGAGTCAATAATTGGCAACAACATGTGACCCTGCATTGATGTAGCACCTTTCACATCCTGAGAACAACTCAAAGGTCCCTTGCAATGAGTTACTACATGGGAACATGGAAAATGTACAAGTCCAGAGCAGGAGTAGGCCATTTGGCCTCTCGAGCCTGCCTGCCTGCCATTCAATAGAATCATGGCTGATCTGACTGTGCCCTCAACCCTATTTCCTGCCTTTCCCTTACACCCTTTGACTCCCCTGCTGTTGGATTTGTCCATCTTTGCCATAAAAAAATTAGAGGGAGGCAGTGGCGTAATGGTATTGTCACTGGACTAGTAATTCAGAGACCCAGGGTGAGATTTGAGGACCTGGGTTCAAATCCGGTCATGGTACTGTATGAATCTGAATTTGAAAGTCTACTGATAACCATGAAACCATTGTTGATTGTTGGAAAAACCCATCTTGTTCACTAATGTCCTTTAGGGAAGGAAATCTGCCATCCTTACCTGGTCTGGCCTACATGTGACTCCAGAGCCACAGCAATGTGGTTGACTCTCAACTGCCCTCTGAAATGGAGGGTAGTTAGAGACTGGCAAACAATTCTCCTTCTCTCCATCTTAAAAGTGAGACAACTTATTTTTAAACTATACCTTCTAGGTGCAGCCCTCCCACAATAGAGTGGCACGGTGACACAGTGCTTAGCACTGCTGCCTCACAGCGCCAGGGATCCAGGTTCAATTCCCGGCTTGATTCACTGTGCGGAGTCTGCACATTCTCCCCGTGTCTGTGTGGGTTTCCTCCAGTTTCCTCCCACACTCCAAAGATGTGTAGGTTAGGTGGATTGGCCATGATAAATTGTCCTTTAGTATCCCAAAATGTGTTGGTTAGGGGCATTAGCGGGGTAAATACGTGGGGTTACGGGGATAGGGGCTGAGTAAGATGCTGTGTTGGAGCGTTGGTGCAGATTCAATGGGCCGAATGGCCTCCTTCTCCACTGTAGGGATTCTATAATTCTAAGGGGAAACATCCTCTCTCGTTCACCCTGTTAAGTCCCCTCAAGATCTGATATATGGAATAGAGTAATATAACACAGAAACAGGCCCTTCGGCCCAACCGGTTCAAGCCAACCATGGTGCCCTCCTAGCTAGTTCCAATTGATTGGGATTGATTGTTCCATATTAAACTTAAATAAAAAACTTTTAAAATTACCCGCTTTTGGCCCATATCCCTCTAATCCTTCCCCATCCATGTACTTATCCAAATGCTTTTCAAATGTTGCTATTGTACCCGCCTCAACCACTTTCTCTGGCAGCTCATTCCATATCCGCACCACCCTCTGCGTGAAGAAGTTGCCCCTCAGGTCGCTCTTAAATCTTTCCCCTCACACCTCAGGGTGGCACGGTGGCACAGTGGTTAGCACTGCTGCCTCACAGCGCCAGGGACCAGGGTTCGATTCCTAGCTTGGGTGATTGTCTGTGTGGAGTCTGCACGTTCTCACCGCGTCTGTGTGGGTTTCCTCCGGGTGCTCCGGTTTCCTCCCACACTCCAAAAGATGTGCGGGTTAGGTTGAATGGCCGTGAAAAAATGCCTTTAGTGTCAGGGAGATTAGCAAGGTGAATGCGTGGGGTTATGGGGATAGGGCCTACGTAGGATTGTGGTCAGTGCAGACTCGATGGGCCAAATGGCCTCCTTCTGCACTGTAGGGATTCTAAGATTCTTAAACCCATGCCCTCTAGTTTTCAATTCTCCTTCCTTGGGAAAGAGACTGTGATCGGAATTTTACCACCCTTCCCGCCACGGGAGTCAGAACGGGAAAGGGGCGGACAATGGGAAGGTCCGTTGACCTCGGGCAGGATTTTACAGTCTCTGGGCAGGAAATCACCTTTCATTCTTCTAAACGGGCCGAACCTGCCAAACATTTCCTCAAAGATAAACCCTTCATGCCAGGAATCTGCTGAGTGAATCTTCTCTGAACTGCTATTATATCCTTTTTTCAGTCAGGGGACTAAAACTGTACACAAGATTCCAAACATGGACTAACCGGCGCCCTGTATAACAACAGCAAAACTTCCTAACACCGTGTATAGCTGAAGCAAAACTTCCTGACTTTTATACTCCATTCCTCTTGCAACTAACAACATTCTGCGATAAACTGGAAGGAGTGCAAGGAAGGTTTACAAGGATGTTGCCAGGACTAGTGGCTCTGAGTTATAGGGGGAGGATGGCCAGGCTAGGGCTTTATTCTTTGGGACGTAGAAGAATGAGGGGTGACTTTATTGAGGTGTATTAAACCATGGAGGGCGCAGACAGGATGTACACACATTGGGTGGCATTTTATGGCCTTGCTCGGTCTGAACCGCAAAATCCCACCTGAGGTCAACGGACCTTTCCATGGTAGACCGTTTGCAGTTGTGCACTGGTTAAGTAGATTCTGTAGACAGTTTGATGTAATGCACTGTTTAATTAGATTCTGTAGACTGTTTGATGTAATGCACTGTTTAATTAGATTCTGTAGACTGTTTGATGTAACTCACTGTTTAAGTAGATTCTGTAGACTGTTTGATGTAATGCACTGTTTAAGTAGATTCTGTAGACTGTTTGATGTAACTCACTGTTTAAGTAGATTCTGTAGACTGTTTGATGTAATGCACTGTTTAATTTGATTTGTAAACTGTTTGATGTAACTCACTGTTTAAGTAGATTCTGTAGACTGTTTGATGTAATGCACTGTTTAAGTAGATTCTGTAGACTGTTTGATGTAATGCACTGTTTAATTAGATTCTGTAGACTGTTTGATGTAATGCACTGTTTAATTTGATTTGTAAACTGTTTGATGTAACTCACTGTTTAAGTAGATTCTGTAGACTCACCTGATGAAGGAGCAGCGCTCCGAAAGCTTGTGATTCCAAATAAACCTGTTGGACTTTAACCTGGTGTTGTGGCGCTTCTTACTAAGTAGATTCTGTGGGCTGTTGCTGTAATGCACTGTTTAAGCAGATTCTGTAGACCGGTGCAATGTTCTATTTCGATTGACTCTGTTATTGTTTAATTACATTTGTTTGCTGTAAGAATCGGCTGTTTACTGTGAATTTTGTTGTCAGTCCTGTCCGGTTGTAACTGTCCGCCTCTTAATCATTCAGAAGCACATATTGCAGACGCAGTCGTTTTCATAGATACCCTATAAATTGGCAGCAATCTTCACAAGGGCACAAATATCCTGGCTGGGAGTTTTGCTAGAGTGTTTCAGCAGGGTTTAAACTAGTGTGGCAGGGGGGTGGGGATCAAAACAGTAGGTCAGTAAGTACTGAGGCTGGGGCCGAGCTGGGGGCCAGGGCAAGGCTAGCTAGGAAGAAGAGCATTCTGGAGCAGGATGACCTGAGTGGGCCTGGAGGTCTGGAGTGCATCTACTTCAATGCGAGGAGCGTAACGGGTAAAACAGACGAACTTAGGGCCTTAATGCTTACGCGGAATTTGGATGTGGTTGCGGTGACGGAGACATGGTTAAAAGGACAGGACTGGCAGCTGAATATTCCGGGGTATAAGTGTTTTAGGCGAGACTGAGGAGGGGCTAAAAAAGGTGGGGAAGTAGCGGTATTAGTTAGGGAGCATATTACAGTGGTGCAGAGGGTGGACAGTTTAGAGGGGTCATGTAATGAGTGGCTGTGGGTGGAGCTCAGAAACAGGAAAGGTGCAATAACTATGCTGGGGGTAAACTACAGGCCACCCAACAGCCCACGGGAAGTGGAGGAATGAATATGTCAGGAGATTCTGGATATGTGCAGAAAAAATAGGGTTGTTGTACTGGGAGACTTCAATTTCCCTGGTATAGACTGGAAATCGCTTAGGGCTGGGGGTCTGGACGGGGAGGAATTTGTAAAATGCGTACTGGAAGGTTCTTTGGAACAGTATGTAGATAGCCCAACTAGAGAGGGGGCTATACTGGATCTAGTTCTGGGAAATGAGCCCGGTCAGGTCGTCAAAGTTTCGGTAGGGGAACATGTGGCAAATAGTGACCACAACTCTGTTAACTTTAGGATAGTAATGGACAAGGACGAGTGTTGTCCTAAGGGTAGGGTGCTAAATTGGGGGAAGGCTAACTATAGCTGAATTAGGAAGGAATTGGTGGCCGTTGATTGGGAGAGGCTGTTCGGGGGTAAGTCCACGTCTGGCATGTGGGAGTCTTTTAAGGAACAGTTGATAAGGCTGCAGGACAGACATGTGCCTGTAAAAAGGAAGGATAGGAAAGGTAGGATTCGAGAGCCATGGAAATTGAGGATCTGATCAAAAAGAAAAGAGGGGCGTATGTTAGGTCCAGGCAACTGAAAACAGATGGAGCTCTGGAGGAATACAGGGAGAGTAGGAAAGAACTCAAACGGGGAGTTAGAAGGGCAAAAAGAGGTTACGAAATGTTCTTGGCCGACAGGATTAAGGAGAATCCTAAGGCATTTTATTCATATGTTAGGAACAAAAGAGTTGTCAGGGAAAAAGTCGGACCTCTCAGGGACAAAGGAGGGGAATTATGCTTAGAACCCAAGGGAATAGGGGAGATCCTAAATGAATACTTTGCATCGGTATTCACAAAGGAGAGGGACTTGTTGACTGGGAGGTGTTGACCCGTTAGAGAGAATCTCCATTACAAGGTGTTAGGTTTTTTAGGTAACATTAAAACTGACAAATCCCCAGGGCCTGATGGCATCTATCCTAGACTGCTCAGGGAGACAAGAGATGTAATTGCTGGGTCTCTGACGGAAATCTTTGTCTCTTCATTGGACACAGGTGAGGTCCCTGAGGATTGGAGGATAGCGAATGTGGTACCATTATTTAAGAAGGGTAGCAGGGATAACCTGGGTAATTATAGGCCAGTGAGCTTGACGTCCGTGGTAGGGAAGTTGTTGGAGAGGATTCTTAGAGACAGAATGTATGTGCATTTAGAATGGAACAATCTCCTTAGTGACAGACAGCATGGTTTTGTAAGAGGGAGGTCGTGCCTTACAAATTTGGTGGAGTTTTTTGAGGAAGTGACAAAAACGGTTGATGAAGGAAGGGCCTTGGATGTCATCTATATGGATTTCAGTAAGTTATTTGACAAAGTCCCTCATGGCAGGTTGGTTAAGAAGGTTAAGGCTCATGGGATACAAGGAGAGGTGGCTAGATGGGTAGAAAACTGGCTTGGCCACAGGAGACAGAGGGTAACAGTCGAAGGGTCTTTTTCCGGCTGGAGGTCTGTGACCAGTGGTGTTCCGCAGGGCTCTGTACTGGGACCTCTGCTATTTGTGATAGATATAAATGATTTGGAAGAAGGTGTAACTGGTCTTATCAGCAAGTTTGCGGATGACACGAAGATGGCTGGACTTGCGGATAGCGATGAACATTGTCGGACAATACAGCAGGATATAGATAGAAACATAGAAACACTACAGCACAAACAGGCCCTTCGGCCCACAAGTTGTGCCGAACACATCCCTACCTTCTAGACCTACCTATAACCCTCCATCCTATTACACTCCATGTACTCATCCAGGAGTCTCTTAAAAGACCCTATTGAGTTCGCCTCCACCACCACTGACGGCAGCCGATTCCACTCGCCCACCACCCTCTGTGTGAAAAACTTACCCCTAACATCTCCCCTGTACCTACCCCCCAGCACCCTAAACCTGTGTTCTCTTGTAGCAGACATTTCCACCCTGGGAAAAAGCCTCTGAGAGTCTACCCAATCTATGCCTCTCAACATCTTATACACCTCTATTAGGTCTCCTCTCATCCTTCGTCTCTCCAAGGAGAAAAGACCGAGCTCCCTCAACCTATCCTCATAAGGCATGCCACTCAATCCAGGCAACATCCTTGTAAATCTCCTCTGCACCCTTTCAATCTTTTCCACATCCTTCCTATAGTGAGGCGACCAGAACTGAGCACAGTGCTCCAAGTGGGGTCTGACGAGGGTCTTGTATAGCTGCATCATTATCCCCGGACTCCTAAACTCAATCCCTCGATTGATAAAGGCCAGCACACCATACGCCTTCTTAACCACCTCCTCCACCTGCGGGGCCGATTTCAGAGTCCTATGGACCCGGACCCCAAGGTCCTTCTGATCCTCTACAGTACTAAGAGCCTTTCCCTTTATATTGTACTCCTTCACCCCATTTGACCTGCCTAAATGGACCACGACGCATTTATCTGGGTTGAATTCCATCTGCCACTTGTCCGCCCAGTCTTGCATCCTATCTATGTCCCTCTGTAACTTCTGACATCCCTCCAGACTATCCACAACCCCACCAACCTTCGTGTCGTCGGCAAACTTACCAACCCATCCCTCCACTTCCTCATCCAGGTCATTTATGAAAATGACAAACAGCAAGGGTCCCAGAACAGATCCCTGGGGCACACCACTGGTGACCGACCTCCATTTAGAAAAAAACCCATCTATACCCACTCTCTGCCTCCTTTGGGCCAGCCAGTTCTGGATCCACAGGGCAGCAGCCCCTTGGATCCCATGCCCTCTCACTTTTTCTAGAAGCCTTGCATGGGGGACCTTATCGAACGCCTTGCTAAAATCCATATAAACCACATCTACCGCCTTCCCTTCGTCAATGTGTTTAGTCACATTTTCGAAGAACTCCACCAGGCTCGTAAGGCACGACCTGCCCTTGACAAAGCCATGCTGAGTGTTCTTGAGCATACTAAACCTCTCTAAATGCTCATAACTCTTGTCCCTCAGGATCTTATCCATCAGCTTACCAACCACTGAGGTTAGACTCACCGGTCGGTAATCACCTGGGCTATCCCTATTCCCCTTCTTGAAAATAGGAACCACATCCGCAATCCTCCGGCACCTCTCCCGTCTCCATCGACAATGCAAGGATCATCGCCAGAGGCTCTGCAATCTCTTCCCTCGCCTCCCACAGTAACCTGGGGTACATCCCATCCGGACCCGGCAACTTATCTATCTTGATGCCATTCAAAGATTCCAGCACAGCCTCTTTGTTAAAGTCCACATACTCAATCTTTTCAGTCCACCGCAAGCCCGCAGTACATCCACCCAGGTCCTTCTCCTCTGTGAAAACCGAGGCAAAATACTCATTGAGCACATCTGCCTGCAAAATTGGGCGGAGAAATGGCAGATGGAATTTAATCCAGATAAATGCAAAGGGCTTTAAACTAATTTATGGGGGGGGAGGGTGCAGAGGTAAGAGGAATTACGAAATCAATGGTAGAGGAGAGGGAGTGAGGGCAAGTGAATGAGGGCATTCAAGTAGTTAAAGGAGTAGAGGGCGAGGGAGAGGTTGATAGCGTTTCATCAAATCGGGTCCAGATAAAAGCTGGAATAAAGACACTTTGCCTGAATGCAAGAAGCATTCGGAACAAAGTTAATGGGATGATGGTGCAAATCAGCACAAATGGGTACGATCTAGTGGCCATTACAGAAACGTGGCTGCAGGGAGACCAGGACTGGGAGATGAATATCCAGGGGTATCAGGCATTTAGGAAGAATAGACAGGAACGAAAAGGTGGTGGGGTAGCTCTGTTAATAAAAGATAATATCAGGGTAGTAGTGAGGGATGACATAGGCTCTAAGGAACAAAACGTGGAATCGTTATGGGTAGAGATAAGGAATAGTAGGGGGAGAAAGACACTAGTAGGCGTGGTCTATAGGCCCCCAAATAATAATGTTGAGGTGGGGAGGGCTATAAACAAGCAAATAATGGATGCGTGCAAAAACGGAACGGCAATAATCATGGGGGACTTCAACCTGCATATTGATTGGCTGACTCAAGTTGGAAGGGGTGGGATGGAGGAAGAGTTCTTAGAATGTTGTCGGGATAGTTACCTTGAACAGTATGTTACAGAACCGACGAGGGAACGAGTTATCTTAGATCTGGTAATGTGTAACAAGGTAGGTAGAATTAAGGATGTTCTTGTGAAGGACCCTCTTGGGTCAAGTGATCACAATATGGTCGAATTTCTGGTACAAATGGAAGAGGAGAAAGTAGGGTCCCATACCACTGTCCTCTGTTTGAACAGAGGGAAGTACGATAGGATGAGGGCTGAATTGGCTAAGGTGGACTGGGAGAGCAGACTGGTAGGTAGGACAGCTGAGGAACAGTGGAGGATTTTTAAGGAGATCCTTTTCAGTACTCAGCAACAATATATTCCGGTGATAAAGAAGGGTTGTAAGAAAAGGGATAACCAGCCGTGGATAACGAAGGAAATTAAGGAGAGTATTAAATTAAAGACCGATGCGTACAGAGTGGCCAAAAATAGTGGAGAATCGGAAGATTGGGAAAACTTTAAGAAACAACAAAGAACGACTAAGAAAGCGATAAAGAAAGGAAAGATAGGTTATGAAGCTAGGCTAGCTCTAAATATAAAAAATTATAGTAAAAGCTTTTACAAATATATAAAAAGGAATAGAGTGGCAAGAGTGAATGTTGGACCCTTGGAGGACGAGAGGGGGGATTTAATAGTGGGAAATGAGGAAATGGCTGAAACTTTAAATAAGTTTTTTGTGTCGGTCTTCACGGTGGAAGACACAAATAGTTTACCGAATATTAACGATAGAGGGTTGGCAGGAGGAGAGGTACTCAATACAATTAATGTTACCAGGGAGGCAGTGCTTGGTAGACTAACGGGACTGAAGGTGGACAAGTCCCCGGGCCCGGATGGAATGCATCCCAGGGTACTGAAAGAAATGTCAGAGGTAATAGCGGATGCGTTAGTGGTTATTTATCAAAATTCGTTGGATTCTGGGGTAGTGCCGGCGGATTGGAAAACGGCTAATGTTACGCCGCTGTTTAAAAAAGGAAATAGACAAAAGGCGGGTAACTACAGGCCGGTTAGCTTGACGTCTGTAGTTGGGAAAATACTGGAATCCATCATTAAAGAAGAAATAGCAGGCCATCTGGATAAGAATGGTTCGATTAAGCAGACGCAGCATGGATTCATGAGGGGAAAGTCGTGCTTGACGAACTTGTTGGATTTTTATGAAGATGTGACTAGTGCGGTTAACAGAGGGGAACCGGTGGATGCGGTGTTTTTGGATTTCCAAAAGGCGTTTGATAAGGTGCCTCACAAAAGGTTGCTGAAGAAGATTGGGTCACACAGAGTTGGGGGTAGGGTGTTAGCGTGGATTGGGGATTGGCTATCCGACAGGAAGCAGAGAGTCAGAATAAATAGGTGCTTTTCTGGTTGGCGGATGGTAACTAGTGGCGTGCTGCGGGGATCGGTACTGGGGCCTCAACTATTTACCATTTATATAGACGGTCTGGAGGAGGGGACTGAGTGTAGGGTAACAAAGTTTGCAGACGACACAAAGATAAGTGGAAAAGTGAATCGTGTGGAGGGCGTAGAAGGTCTGCAGAGAGATTTGGACAGGCTGCGTGAGTGGGCGAGGATCTGGCAGATGGAGTATAACGTTAACAAATGCGAGGTTATTCACTTTGGAAGAAATAATAGCAAATTGGATTATTATCTAAATGGAAAGAAATTACAACATGCTGCTGTGCAGAGGGACCTGGGGGTCCTTGTGCATGAGACACAAAAACCCAGTCTGCAGGTGCAACAGGTGATCAAGAAGGCAAATGGGATGTTGGCCTATATCGCAAGGGGGATAGAATATAAAAGCAGAGATGTCTTGCTGCATCTGTACAGGGCATTGGTGAGGCTGCAGCTGGAATACTGTGTGCAGTATCGGACCCCTTATTTGTGGAAGGATATATTGGCCTTGGAGGGAGTGCAGAGAAGGTTCACCAGGTTGATACCAGAGATGAGGGGTGTTGAATATGAGGAGAGACTGAGCAGATTGGGTTTGTATTCGTTGGAATTTAGAAGGCTGAGGGGGGATCTTATAGAGACCTATAAGATAATGAAGGGGCTGGATAGGGTAGAGGTGGAGAGATTCTTTCCACTTAGAAAGGAAACTAGAACTAGAGGGCACAGCCTCAAAATAAAGGGGGGTCAGTTTAGGACAGAGTTGAGGAGGAACTTCTTCTCTCAGAGGGTGGTGAATCTCTGGAATTCCCTGCCCACTGAAGTGGTGGAGGCTACCTCACTGAATATGTTTAAATCACGGATAGATGGATTCCTGATTGGTAAGGGAATTAGGGGTTATAGGGATCAAGCGGGTAAGTGGAACTGATCCACTTCAGATCAGCCATGATCTTATTGAATGGCGGGGCAGGCTCGGGGGCAAGATGGCCTACTCCTGCTCCTATTTCTTATGTTCTTATGAAGTGATGCATTTTGGGAGAACTAATGTAGGGGGGTGTTATACAATAAATGGCAGAGCCATCAAGAGTATAGAAACACAGAGGGACCTAGGTGTGCAAGTCCACAAATCCTTGAAGGTGGCAGCACAGGTGGAGAAGGTGGTGAAGAAGGCATAAGGTATGCTTGCCTTTATAGGACGGGGTATAGAGTATAAAAGCTGGAGTCTGATGTTGCAGCTGTATAGAACGCTAGTTAGGCCACATTTGGAGTACTGCGTCCAGTTCTGGTCGCCGCACTACCAGAAGGACGAGGAGGCTTTAGAGAGAGTGCAGAGAAGGTTTATCAGGATGTTGCCTGGTATGGAGGGTCTTAGCTATGAGGAGAGATTGGGTAAACTGGGCTTGTTCTCCCTGGAAAGACGGAGAATGAGGGGAGACCTAATAGAGGTGTACAAAATTATGAAGGGTATAGATAGGGTGAACAGTGGGAAGCTTTTTCCAAGGTCGGAGGTGACGATCACGAGGGGTCACGGGCTCAAGGTGAGAGGGGCGAGGTATAACTCAGATATCAGAGGGACGTTTTTTACACAGAGAGTGGTGGGGGCCTGGAATGCGCTGCCAAGTAGGGTGGTGGAGGCAGACACACTGGCATCGTTTAAGACTTACCTGGATAGTTACATGAGCAGTCTGGGAATGGAGGGATACAAACGAATGGTCTAGTTGGACCAATGAGCGGCACAGGCTTGGAGGGCCGAATGGCCTGTTTCCTGTGCTGTACTGTTCTTTGTTCTTTGTTCACACAGCAAAATCCTCTGAATGGTAATGAGATGAATTGACTGATGAACATGGGGTTATAATGTCAAGTCAATCTAATTGCCCCTCTCCAAATGGTGCCATGAGGTCTGAGCAGGAGCCTGGGATTAAATGAAGTTTAGAACGGAGCGCACAATACCAAGAGTTGTGGAACTGTGGAATTCACTTCCTGATAGTATTCCCAAATTCCAGGATTCTCCTCAAGTCTCCGGGAATTGAAGGCCAATCTCCAGGTCACCGATGCGAGCGACACCCAGGACACAATTCATAGGAGGGGATTAAAACATTTTTAAAACTTCTGTTTTATTCATGACATATATGTTGACAATGGGACGGGGAAGGCGGATAGTCAAGAATCATCCAATCGGTAATTGAAGAAGTTGAAGTTTATTTATTAGTGTCATAAGTAGGCTTACATTAACACTGCAATGAAGTTACTGTGAAATTTCCCTAGCCGCCACACTCCGGCGCCTGTTTGGGGTCAATGCACCCTAACCAGCACGTCTTTCAGACTGTGGGAGGAAACAGGAGCACCCGGAGGAAGCCCACGCAGACACGGGGAGAACGTGCAAACTCCATACAGACAGTGACCCAAGCCAGGAACTGAACCCGAGTCCCTGGCGCTGTGAGGCAGCAGTGCTAACCACTGTGCCACCGTGCCACCTCCCCACTGTGCCACCATGCCACGTCCCCACTGTGCCACCTCCCCACTGTGCCACCGTGCCACCTCCCCACTGTGCCACCGTGCCGCCCCAAGAATTCTTTCGCTTTCCAATTGATCACCATAAGGATGGACCTGTTGGATGACCAATGGGGAGAGTGTGGGGGAGGGAACAGTTGGCGGGAGGAGGTCATGTGATTAACCCTCCCACGATACATCCGTCCAGCGATGGCAATCTCACATTCAGACTTTGAGAAGGTGACCGTGTCAACATCTAGAGATGGACAATATGGACCGGCCCAGCTGAACCGGCCCACATCCTATGGGGCGGCACGGTAGCACAGTGGTTAGCACTGCTGCTTCACAGCACCAGGGACCCGGGTTCGATTCCCGGCTTGGGTCACTGTCTGTGTGGAGTTTGCACATTCTCCTCGTGTCTGCGTGGGTTTCCTCCGGGTGCTCCGGTTTCCTCCCACAGTCCAAAAGATGTGCGGGTTAGGTTGATTGGCCATGCTAAAATTGCCCTTAGTGTCCTGGGATGTGTAGGTTAGAGGGATTAGTGGGTAAATATGTAGGGATATGGGGGTAGGGCCTGGGTGGGATTGTGGTCGGTGCAGACTCGATGGGTTGAATGGCCTCTTTCTGTGCTGTAGGGTTTCTAAGAATCTAAGAATTCTTTTTTAAATTGAAGATCACACTGGATATTTGGAGGTAGGGATAAGGGGACGGGGGAGTAAGGAGTCTATGGTCGTGTGGAGGGGAGATGTTGACATGGAGATGTTGGTTGCAATTCCTATGACCCATAACATCCTGGGTCCCCAGCGTCGGATTTGGGGGATTATCCCAAAGATGCGCTGGGGAATCCCTCTGGGAAGTTCCCAGGTAAGGGTTTACCCAACAATTGTCCAGGAGTGCTGACATCCCCTGGACAATCACGCAGCGATGGGAGCCACCCGACAAAGTGATTTCAATCATGTACATTGTGCGGCACCTTGTATTAGAATCATAGAATCACACAGCGCAGAAGAGGCCCTTCAGCCCATCGAGTCTGCACTGACACATTAGAAACATCTGAACTTCCACCTAATCCCATCTGTCCCCCTTTCCTCCACTCCTGTGACACCTTCAGCACTGGAACCAGGAACGCTGCTTGAATCTCACCCAACCTGAGTCAGGGAGATCGGACGGGACAGGAGCTTTAGTAACTTAGCGCAGGGGGAGGCGATGGCCTAGTGGTATTATCGCCAGACTATTAAACCAGCAACTCAGCTAATGTTCTGGGGACTGGGGTTCGAATCCCGGCAGCTGGTGGAATTTGAATTCAATAAAAAATATCTGGAATTAAGAATCTACTGATGACCATGAAACCATTGTTGGAAAAACCCATCTGGTTCACTAATGTCCTTTAGGGAAGGAAATCTGCCGTCCTTACCCGGTCTGGCCTACATGTGACTCCAGAGCCACAGCAATGTGGTTGACTCTCAACTACCCTCCAAGAGCAACTAGGGATGGGCAATAAATGCTGGCCAGTCAGCGATGGCCATGTCTCATGAATGAATAAAACAAAGGGTAAGTGATTACGGAGTGGCACCTTGCGCTGACTGCCCCTGTGAGGATGTTACGGTGTGAGTTTTGACATTTCTCATCTGAAAGGCAGAATCTCAGAACCTGACAATGCAGCGCTCCCTGTCCATCCCACAACCTCTCACCTCACTTTCTCTCTCCTGCTTCATTGCCTTTCATTGATTTTCCCTGGAGTGGGGTTGGGAGGCGGGGGTTGGGGGGTGGGGGTTGGGTGTTGGGCGTTGGGGGTTTGGGGGGTGGGGGGGGCGGTGGTGGTGACGGGGGGTCCCAATGGGGTTTTGTCCATGTTTAGAGGATTGGTTAGTGAAGAGGGAACAGAGAGCCATTTTCTGGTTGGAAAGGTGCGCCGCATGGGGTACCACAGGGATCCAATGCCAGGGACCTCAACTTTTTACAATTTATATCAACGACTTGGATGAAGGGGCTGAAGGTACATCTGCTGATGATACAATGACAGGTAGGGAAGTAAATTGTGAAGGAAAATAAATCGTTAAATGAATGAGCAACAACCTGGCAGAGGGAGTGTAATGTGGGGGAAATGAGAACTTGTCCATTGTCAGGAAGAAGAGAAGAACAGCAGATTAAATGGAGAGATTGCAGAATTCTGAGGTACAGAGGGATCTGGGCGTCCTGGTCCATCAATCACAAAAAGTTAGTACGCAGGTACAGCAAGTGATTGGGAAGGCAAACGGAATGTTATTGTTTATTTCAAGGGGAATGGAATATAAAAGTCGGAATTTTTTTACCAGAATTGTAAAGGGCATTAGTGAGACCACATTCAGCATACTGTGTAGAGATTTGACCTCTTTATTTAATAAAGGATATAAATGTGTTAGGAGCAGGGCGGCAGTGGTTAGCACTGCTGCCTCATGGCGCCAGGGACCCGGGTTCGATTCCCGGCCTCGGGTCACTGTCTGTGTGGAGTCTGCACGTTCTCCCCATGTCTGCGTGGGTTTCCTCCGGGTGCTCCGGTTTCCTCCCACAGTCCAAAGATGAGCAAGTTAGGTTGATTGGCCATGCTAAAATTGCCCCTTAGTGTCAGGGGGATTGGTGTCGGGGTAAATGCATGGGGTTGCGGGAATAGGGCCTGAGTGGGATTGTGGTTGGTGCAGACTTGATGGGCCGAATGGCCTCCTTCTACATTGTAGGAATTCTATGAATTCAGTTCAGAGAACATAGAACATAGAACATTACAGCGCGGTACAGGCCTTCGGCCCTCGATGTTGCGCCGACCAGTGGAACCAATCTAAAGCCCCTCTAATCTACACGATTCCAATATCATCCATATGTTTATCCAATAACCATTTGAATGCTCTTAATGTTGACGAGTCCACTACTGCTGCAGGCAGGGCATTCCACGCCCTTACTACTCTCTGAGTAAAGAACCTACCTCTAACATCTGTCCTATATCTCTCACCCCTCAATTTAAAGCTATGTCCCCTCGTGTTAGCCATCACCATCCGAGGAAAAAAGGCTTTCACTATCCACCCTATCTAATCCTCTGATCATCTTGTATGCCTCTATTAAGTCGCCTCTTAACCTTCTTCTCTCTAACGAAAACAACCTCAAGCCCCTCAGCCTTTCCTCATACGATTTTCCCACCATACCAGGCAACATCCTGTAAATCTCCTCTGCACCCTTTCCAATGCTTCCACATCTTTCCCATAATGCGGCGACCAGAACTGTACGCAATACTCCAAGTGCGGCCGCACCAGAGTTTTGTACAGTTGCAGCATGACCTCCTGGCTCCGAAACTCAATCCCTCTACCAATAAAAGCTAACACACCGTACGCCTTCTTAACAACCCTATCAACCTGGGTGCCAACTTTCAGGGATCTGTGCACATGGACACCCAGATCCCTCTGTTCATCCACACTATCAAGTATCTTACCATTAGCCCAGTACTCTGTATTCCTGTTACTCCTTCCAAAGTGAATCACCTCACACTTTTCCGCATTGAACTCCATTTGCCACCTCTCAGCCCAGCTCTGCAGCTTACCTATGTCCCTCTGTAACCTGCCACTTCCCTCTGCACTGTCCACAACTCCACCGACTTTAGTGTCATCCGCAAATTTACTAATCCATCCTACGCCCTCATCCAGGTCATTAATAAACATGACAAACAGTATCAACTTATACACTTGTGTTCTGCGATCCTAAGCTATGGCTACCAATTAAAATGAAGGTTCACCAAACTGATTCCTGGGATTGGGATTGGACAGGTTGGACCTGCATCCATTGGAGATTGAGAGGTGATCTTATTGATACATTATAGATTCTGAAGGGATTGGACAGGGTGGATGGTGAGAGGATGTTTTCCCATGTGGGAGAGACTGGAACTAGGGGACACAAATAAGGGGTTTCCCATTTAAGGTGGAGATTAAGAGAATTTCTTTCTCTCAGAGAGTGGTGAATCTCTGGAACTCTCTTCCCCAGACAGCAGTGGGGGCAGGGTCGATTAATATTTTTAAGGCAGAGTTAGATAGATTCTTGATTAACAAGGAGGTCAAAGGTTATCGGGGGTCGGCAGGAATGTGGAGTTGAGGCCACAATCAGATTGGCCAGTATCTTATTGAAGGGCAGAGCAGGATCGAGGGGCCTACTCCTGTTCTTAACTTGTTTGTCTGGGGAGCAAGGTGAAAGCCAAATCAAGTCAGGAGTGTGATGGAAGACTCCCCACTTGCCTGGATGGGAGCAGCTCCAACAACACACAAGAAGCTCGACACCATCCAAGACAAAGCAGCCCACTTGATTGGCACCACATCTACAAACATTCACTCCCTCCACCACCGACGCTCAGTAGCAGCAGTGTGTACCGTCTACAAGATGCACTGCAGCAATTCACCAAAGATCCTTAGGCAGCACCTTCCAAACCCACGACCACTTCCATCTAGAAGGACAAGGGCAGCAGATACATGGGAACACCACCACCTGCAAGTTCCCCTCCAAGCCACTCACCATCCTGACTTGGAAATATATCGCCGTTCCTTCACTGTCGCTGGATCAAAATCCTGGAACTCCCTCCCTAATGGCAGTGTGGATCAACCCACAGCACGTGGACTGCAGCGATTCAAGAAGGCAGCTCACCACCACCTTCTCAAGGGCAAGTAGAGATGCGCAATAAATGCTGGCCCAGCCAGCGACGCCCATGCCCCATGAATTAATTTTTTTTTAAATTCTCTGCTCGCCTGGGCATACGTGTGGTCAGATGTTGTCAAACGAGCAAATGCTGCTCTTCCGTCCAGGAGGATTCGCCTTTCCCACACAAAATCCGCACTGGTTTAAAAAGCTTCAACTCTCAAACCTCTTCCTGTCTGCCGAGAGGTAGCACGGTGGTGCAGTGGTTAGCACTGCTGCCTCACAGTGCCAGGGACCCGGGTTCAATTCCGGCCTCGGGTCACTGTCTGTGCGGAGTTTGCATGTTCTCCCTGTGTCTGCGTGGGTTTCCTCCGGGTGCTCCGGTTTCCTCCCACAGTCCAAAGATGTGTGGGTTAGGTGGATTGACCGTGCTAAAATTGCCCGGTAGTGTCAGGGGGACTAGCTAGGGTAAAAACATGGGGTTATGGGGATAGGGCCTGGGTGGGATTGTGGTCGGTGCAGACTCGATGGGCCGAATGGCCTCTTTCTGCACTGTAGGATTCTATAATTCTATGAAGTCACGGATCTGAAACGTTGACTCAGATTTCTCTCTCCACAAACATGGGCCGGCTGGGCTGTGTGTTTTCCACCCTCTGTATTTCTTTGCAGGGAGGCCCAATGGAAATCAACCCTCCAGTGCCAATGCTGCCTTGGCTGGGAAAAGGGGCACTGTTGTAAATGAAAATCTAAAAGAGGATGCAGGAGCAACGGAACTGGGGCGGATGGGGGGGTGATAAAGTTATCCCAAAGGCATCTGGGATCCTGGGCTTTATTGAGGCATAGAGTTCAGAAACAGATGGTATTTTAAAAATACTCTCTCAACTTTAACTAGATTACTGAGTCCAATTCTGATAGAAAGGATGTGAAAGCATTGAGAGAGGGCGCAGAAAAGAATTGTGAAGGGTGGTACCGGGGCTGAATTTGGATGTTTGGAGCGGTCTTCCTGAGAGGCAGGTTGTATCGAGGACACAGTCAAAAGGGAATATGATTGCAATCGGAAAAGAGGGTCTGTGCGAGGTTATGGGCAATGGGACTGGATAAAATGTTCTTTCAGACAGCCAGTGCAGACTTGATGGGCCGAATGGTCTTCTTACGCACTGTAATGATTCTATGATGAGGGACTTGCTTCAGTTATATGGATAGCTTGTTTGCCGAAGAGAAGGAACGGTTGAGAAGAGATATGGGAGAGGCGATTAAAATCATGAAGTGGGTCTAGACGGAGCAGAAAGAGAGAGACATTATTCAAGGAGCAAAGCACACACAGACTCAAGGTGATTGGCAAAAGTGCTGAAGGTGAGACGAGGAAAAATATTTTCACACAGCGAGTGGTTAGGATCTGGAATGTACTGTCTGAGAGTGTGGTGGAGACAGATTCACACAGCGAGTGGTTAGGATCTGGAATGTACTGTCTGAGAGTGTGGTGGAGACAGATTCACACAGCGAGTCGTTAGGATCGGGAATGCACTGTCTGAGAGTGTGGTGGAGACAGATTCACACAGCGAGTGGTTAGGATCTGGAATGCACTGTCTGAGAGTGTGGTGGAGAGAGATTCACACAGTGAGTGGTTAGGATCTCGAATGCACTGTCTGAGAGCATGGTGGAGACAGAGTCACACAGCAAGTGGTGATTAACTGGATCGGGATGTGAAGCAAGTTTGGAGGGCTATGAGGAAATGGTGGGAAGTGGGACAAGTTAAATTGCTCTCGCAGGGCCCCAGCAGGGATCGCCTCAATGTCAAAGTCAAATGGACTCCCCGAGTGAGCTCCGGAAAGTCTTATCCCTCCATTGAATATATTTCCATGAAGATATTTACAGCCAGTGAACTCTATATGAACTGCAGGCGAGTACGGCAGTCAACCTGTGGTCATCATGGTGCAGTAAACAGCAACAACATGTGTGATGGGGTTTATTAGGCTTTGCTGGTTGTGATAATACATGTTGGTCAGGATCCCACAACCCACCTGCTCATCTTCAAATAGTAGCCCACAATTCACTGCAAAGCAATCTCAGTGCCAAAGACCACAAGTTAACCAATGTTCTCTTTGGGCCACAGTTCCAGAGCTGTGGCTCGCTGGAGATTATAAAGCAGTGCGAGAAATAGTTAAAATCTGTTCCTGTTGGCTTAATGCCTGTGTGTGAGAAAACACATCAATGTAAGAAAACACATCAATGTAAGAAATGGTTTGAAGATGACTGCAGCCTTGATGCTAAGCACTCACGGACTCTGAATTTACTCCATCGCAGTGAAGGCCTTTCCTCTTGGGGCAACATGGTGGCACAGTGGTTAGCACTGCTGCCTCACAGCGCCAGGGACCTGGGTTCGATTCCCGGCTTGGGTTACTGTCTGTGCGGAGTCTGCACTTTCTCCCCGTGTTTATGAGTGTTTCCTCCGGGTGCTCCAATTTCCTCCCACAGTCCAAAGATGTGCAGGTTAGGTTGATTGGCTCTGCTAAATTGCCCCTTGGCAGGGGGACTAGCAGGATAAATATGTGGAGCAATGGGTATGGGCCCTGGGTGGTATTGTTGTCAGTGCAGGATTGATGGGCTGAATGGCCTCTTTCTGTACTATAGGGTTTCTATGAATTTCCCCTTGGCCTGCTTTGCTCCAAAGAGAGAAATTGCAGTTTTGTCCAAGGCTGAATCTAACTGAAGTTCTTCATCCCTGGTATCATTTTAGCAAACCTCCTCTCTGCCCTCTGCAAATACTTTATCATCCTTGCTGAAGTGTGGTGCTCAGGATTGGACACAATACTCCAACTGAGGCCCAATCCCACAGTAAACAATTCATTCCGTTATTTAAAAAAAAATTCTTGCAAACCACTGAACATTATTTCTGGGAGGGAGGAGACTTAAAGTGTCATCGAATTTTTTTGACACAAGGTTTCACCAAACGTCAGGTCAGGCCAGGCCACACAGGTCTACATCTAGCTGGGCAGATAGATGTCGCCTTGGTTTAATATCTTACCTCTGCTCCCATATTCGCACACCATCATGATTTTGCAATCAGGACTGCGATAATTTGCCAACATTCTTGTTCAAGGTACAGAATTCCTTTGGGTAATTTAAACTCCATGAACTTTTGACCCTTCCTCTAATGAAAAAACCCAGCCTGTTATATTAACCACAAATTTCTGCTTGCTGTTCCAGTCTGCAGGTACAACAGGTGATCAAGAAGGCAAATGGGGTGTTGGCCTATATTGCGAGGGGGATAGAATATAAAAGCAGGGATGTCTTGATGCACCTGTACAGGGCATTGGTGAGGCCGCAGATGGAATACTGTGTGCAGTATTGGTCCCCTTATATGAGGAAGGATATATTGGCATTGGAGGGAGTGCAGAGAAGGTTCAGCAGGTTGATACCGGAGATGAGGGGTTTGGATTATGAGGAGAGGCTGAGGAGATTGGGTTTGTACTCGTTGGAGTTTAGAAGGATGGGGAGGGGGGATCTCATGGAGACTTATAAGATAATGCGGGGGCTGGATAGGGTGGAGGCGGAGAGATTCTTTCCACTTAGTAAGGAAGTTAAAACTAGAGGACACAGCCTCAAAATAAAGGGGGGTCGGTTTAAGACAGAGTTGAGGAGGAACTTCTTCTCCCAGAGGGTGGTGAATCTCTGGAATTCTCTGCCCACTGAGGTGGTGGAGGCTACCTCGCTGAATATGTTTAAAGCGCGGATGGATGGATTCCTGAGCGGTAAGGGAATTAAGGGTTATGGGGATCAGGCGGGTAAGTGGTACTGATCCACGTCAGATCAGCCATGATCTTATTGAATGGCGGGGCAGGCTCGAGGGGCTAGATGGCCTACTCCTGCTCCTATTTCTTATGTTCTTATGTTAACAGAAAACTGGCACGGAACAGAATGGTTTGAGACTTTGGATATGGTAACTGATAACAAATGAGGAGGAGACCCTTTTTAATGGGGTCTGGGAACCCAAAGGAGCAAGCCTTACGATTGTACGTTGGCAGGCATATGGAGTTAGGCCACAGACAGGCTGGCAGTGGTTAGCATTGCTGCCTCACAGCACCAGGGACCCGGGTTCAATTCCATCCCAAATGGTGATGGGGAGAGTCCAGAACTAGGAGTCATAGTTTGAGAATAAGTGGGGGTGGGGGGGGTAAACCTTTTAGGACTGAGGTGAGGAGAAATTTCTTCACCCATAGGGTGGCAAGTGCGGAATTCACTACCACAGCAAGTAGTGGAGGCCAAAGCGTTGCGTGATTGCAAGAAATTATGATGTGGAGATGCCAGTGTCGGATGGGAGTGGGCACAGTAAGAAGTTTCACAACACCAGGTTAAAGTCCAACAGGTTTATTTGGAATCACGAGCAAGAAATTAGTTGTAGCTCTTGCGGCTAAAGGGATACAGAGGGAAGGTGGGATCAGGATATGGAATATGATCAGCCATGATCAAAATGAATGAGGGAGCAGGCTCGAAGGGCTGAATGGCCTCCTCCTGCTTCTATTTTCTATGGTTCTGTCTTTAGGTGCATGTTCTCCAAGTGCCTGAGTGGGTTTCCTCCGGGTGCTCCAGTTTCCTCCCACGGCCCAAAGACGTGTAAATTAGGTGGATTGGCTATGTCAAACCTCTCTTTAGTTCCCCAAGATGTATAGGTTAGGGGGATTAGTGGGGCAAATGCATGAGGTTATGGGGGAAGAGGCTGTGGGTGAGATGCTGTCGGCGAGTCAGTGCAGATGGGCCGAATGGCCTCCTGCTGAGCTGTGGGGATTTTATGATCAGCCACAATCTCGTTAATCAGAACATGCTCGTAGGGCCGAATGGCCTTCTCCTGTTCCTATTACAGGCACAAGTCAATGACAACTAATTGATTTGATCGTCACTCCCAGGATTAAGGATCTTGTTGTTTGAGTACTTTGAAATGCATTCCATAGTCGTGAGTGTTGTCTATTGTTGTTCAGTAATTTAACGGAGTATTTAATAATCTTTATCCCACTATCAATAACACTAAAACAGACTATTTGGTGAGTTTGTCTGTGGGAGATTGCAGTGTCCACATTACAGTATATTATTTATTAGTGTCACAAGTAGGTTTGCATTAACATTACAATGAAGTTACTGTGAGAATCCTCTCGTCGCCACGCTCCAGCATCACTTTGGGTACACCGAGGGAGTATTTAGCATAGCCAATGCACCTAACCAACACATCTTTGGACTGTGGGAGGAAACCGGAACACCTGGAGGAAACCCACACAGACACGGGGAGAACGTGCAGACTCCATATAGACAGTGACCCAAGCTGGGTTCCTGGCGCTGTGAGGCAGCAGGGCTAACCACTGTGCCACCGTGCTGCCCTTCTTCAATGTTACGGAGGGTCTCTCTCTCTCTCCCAATGTCTGCGTGGTGGCGAAAGTGCAAACTCCACACAGAATGACCAGAGGCCGGAATCGAACCTGGGTCCCTGGAGCTATGAGGCAGCAATGCTAACCATTGTGTTTGGCTTGGAACAGCTGGCCGTTAAGGTTTATACTGTATCATGCTTAAAATTTGTAATTGGTAGAAGTTATAGTTTAACTGTGTTCTTAAATAAACTTTACTTGATAAAAAAGTTTCCTAGTGGGTCACCCGAAATGAAACATCTTGGGCTTACCCGTGCCAAATACAGGAGTGCAAAACTTATGGTCTCGGCTGACTTTGTAAAGCACCTTGGGAGTTTCAGACCTGGCTCATAACACATTTTAATCTAAAAAAAATTAAAATAGGTACTACACACAAGCAGCTCCAATTTTCATGCTTTTAATACAAACTTAAAAAAGATCCGGAACATTATAAACTATACAGCTCTGACCTCACCTACAACAAATCTGCAAAAAACATTTTAGCATCAAGCAAGTATTGCACAATGTTCCAAAGTAGAAAATTGGGATATTTTTCAGTCTACAATAAAGGAATTTTGCATCCGCTTTCCTGAACAGAAAATAACCATTCCTTTCGAAAAAGTAAAATGTACATAATTTGAAAAAATCCTGCCATCGATTCTTTTTTCTGAAGCATACAATGTCAACACCTCTTCGTTTTCAATTTTTTTTGAAAAAATAATTTGTTGCATATGAAATCTGAAATGAAATTAATGTACATTAGAAATATATACTCTTAACCTTTACAAACATCTTAAATCATTCAAGCGAAGGAAACCAAAAAAAGGGGAGAGAAAAAAAAAGAAACTTAAGATTCTGATCGGTTAGTGCCAAATTCATTAATTAAAAAATAAAACCAATGTTCAAGTAAAGAAAGGTTAACATCTGCATAATACATCACCTCAATGAAGAACACTTGTTGGGGAGGGGTGGGGGGGGGGGGGAAGAGAATGGGGAAAGGGTGTTGGGTGGGGCAAACTAAAGCAAATCAAAAAAACAGCAAAAAAATTACAATTCATCAACCTCTCTCTCTCTCCCACCCCCACACACATTCCCCCCCCCCCCGCCCCCACCTCAGAAACCACATGAAAGAGGGATGCCATTTCGTCATTCAGAAATTGAAACAGAATGTGCCCCCTGCCCCCCACTCCACCCCCAAATATTCTTCTCTCCTCCACCACCCACCTTAAATTTTGTTCACATCTTTCAGATAACAAGTACAGAAGGAAACCTCTTGACGCCAGCACCAGCCTTGGTGGCGACAGAGCTTCACTGGCTTCCACCCCTCCCCCCCTAGGCAGTTACAAACTCACCATCGAGGCCAGATGGAGACAGAGACTCCACACTCTAATCTGGTGGAAGACTCCCCTTCTGCCTTGCAGTTAGCAAGTCTGAATGACTCAGGACGAAGTAACCATCACTCATTTGGACAGAGTGTGGGGGCAAGGGGGCAGGGAAAGAAGGGGTTGGGTCAGAAACTTAGCGGCTACTCTTAGGCTGCCACTTCAGTCACGAGCCCCCAAAGCCGAGGGTTCACATCTGCCTCCTGTTGGATAGGTGGTTGCCCGGTTCTGCGCTGCTCTTACTCTAACCCCATTGCCCCAGCAAATTAGGGCAGAATTCTTCTACGTGGCAAATGACACGTAGCCAGAGAGAGTCTACCATTTTGCAGCCTGGCCCACCTTTCTGGGACACTACGCTTGCCTCAATACTAGCGTGGAGAAACGCCGGTGAAGTCTGAATGGTCAGCAGGCATCAACAGGCCACAGAGGAATTGTTTTCACTTTAAAAAAAAAAGCCAAGAGTTCAATATAGAGAAGGTGAAGAGCAAAATTTGCAATGGTCCTTTACCCACCACTATTCTCACCAGGTATTAGCCACCCCCTAACAAAGTGCTGACAATACAGTAACTCGAGAACTCTATTCCACTCATAGCAACACAACTTTCTTCTTTTTTTACATAAAGGCATTAACTTGGACCTATTAGTGTTTAAATGCAACCTTTTTTTTGTAAACTGATGCAGTAGGTGCTCATCTCCAATTTCTAAACCACCTGAAATTTCACACTGCACTCCCAACAGATCGGGGAGAGCAGGGCAAAGCAAGTCACTTTGGTCTTGGGGTGGCAGGAGGAGGAGGAGAGATTTTGGTAGGAGAGAGATGGTCAGTGGATACCAACTAATTTTCCCTTCTGCAATAACCAGTTTCATAAGTGGTTAACTATTAGAGCGTTTTATGTTGGCATAAGGGTGTGTGTGTGCGCGTACGCACGCGCAACTACAGCAAGAGGCATAGGAAAACCACATCAGCTTAAAGATCCATTGATGCAGCTCCACACTGGAGCTGATGATTATTAGGTAGAGGTTGCAATAGCAGTACAGCTGGGTCAGCGTATGGGTGAATCTAACTGTAGGTGGCTCAGCCCAGAGCACTCCACCCAAGATGGAAAATCTGGGACAGTAACCGAGCGGATTATAAAGCATTCTGCTCGAGATTCCTTGTCTGATTATCCTTGATCATTTTACTCGAACATGGGACCTACTGGTGGTCATTTTAATGCACAAGGAAGGCTTCTTAATAAACTCTGGACTCTGTCACTACAATTTATTATAAACATGGAATAACTTAAAAGGTTTAGCCTGTCTTTTCAGGTTTTGATATAGTACCCACAATCGCAATGAAAGAGTTCTTTTTTTAAAGTGGCTAATTTCATTTCAGTGTCGAGGGAAAATGATTCCAAGCCAGGCTGAAACACAGCACTAATGACCCAGAAATTCAACGTTTCAGAACCATTTTAATGCTCGGACCATTATATAAACATTGGACTCATTTACCCACAGCAGGTTGCAAAACAACAGTCCAATTGCTGTCACCTGACGGTAATGCAGGTCCATGGATATGGAGCTGGTTGGTGGGTGCAGATCACTAGTGCAGCAACGAGGCGGGAGAATGGTGCAGGGCAGCACCTGGCCTGCTCACAGCGAGGGAAGCCACAAGCTGGACAGGAGTGTCACTTCCTCATAGTGCTGAATGCAAGTCACACTGGGCTACTTGCAGACATGTTCTAGTGTTCAGTGCAACTGGGCCATTTGCAAAAGATCCAAGAGCTGGGTTTTGGCCAGCGATGGCTGGGGTTTGCCCTCCCAGCCCCGAGGACAGTGCTCCGGCCTGGAACACGTTCCACGTCTACAGCTCACAAGCCTCTGGCAAGCCTCACTAAGATTGGACCCAGCTATTTCTCCCATTTCAGCTGTGTTGCTTAGGTGGGACACAATAAGGAAAACTGCACAATTCTCTCAGTGGGGGGGGAAAAAAAAAATCAAGAGATCTCCTTACATTATTTCCAACAACCTCCAACAGAACAATGCTGGGAAAGGTCTAGGAGTAGATTGTCTCCTTTGTCAGAGGAGTGGTTTGGAGCAAGAACAGCAAGCTAAACAAGCCTGGCCCAGGCCCAGAGTCTCACTCCAACTCTCCTGAATCGGCAGTGTATTAAACTGCACAGTACAAACTATTCACAACTGGCTGGCAGATACCAAAGTCCAACACAGAATTTTACCCACCCACCCATTATTCCTCCTGAAGCACTCTCTTCACTGGTACCTATTTCAGACATGCTCTCGGAATAATTTAAATCGATTCTGTGTTCGGAACGAGCTGCTTTCGGAGATTGGTGAGTGGGTTCGATATGGCTTGCGGGGAGCAGGAAAGCTATTACGAGGTCAAGGATACTCTGGATGAATGGAGGATGCCCAACATCTTATGGGTTACAAAAAGGTCCTCCAGCATATTTGTATTACATATGCAAGTGTTTCGTTAGATATGCCAAAAATCAGATAGATGTTTCCCCACATGGGAATCAACTAATTAATTAACCTTTCTAACAAACATTTTAGTTTGGTCAAATATCGCAACCGCAGCAAAGATTAAATCAGCAAAGCTCCGAAGTATTGGGATAAAATATTTAGCGAGCCGCTAATCTCATCACTGGCATCCCCTATTCATCTTTGCATTGGAAACACCAAGCAGGTCAGCTAGGACAGGTTTTTTAAAAAAACATATCAATTTAAATATTGCTCACTGTCTCAAGGACATTGCATGAGTTCCCAAGTGTTATTTGTTGCTGCAAATTGTAAAAAGATAGTAAACACTGCTGCACACATTCACCCGTGTTTAGCTGTAGTGACTGATCAAGCTTCATGGTTTTGTCATACAGGAATCACTCGGGGGGGGGGGGGGGGGGGGGGGGGGTCTGCACAGGTGATACAGACCACCCCTGGAGTTCAAAGCCGACAGACATGACTAGTCTCTCTAACATTCCCCACGCACCCCATGACACTCCAGTTACAGGATTAGGTGCAAGCTGATTGAAGTGTTGCTGAGGGCTGTGCAAAACTCCAGGCTGCAGCGAGCCATCACAACAAGCACAGCTGAAACTCTGCACGTTTGGTAAATTCAACACAACCGCTCTAAACAAAAAAGGGGAGGGTGGGTCGTGTTCTCAGGAGTTGGACATTTGACTGAACGGCATTCATTAGCTCGGCTTGCAGCAAGGGCTGGGAACCAGTTTCTGAAACTCCAGCGCTTCCAGAAAGGGTCTACGCGCTCACACGAAAAGCACCGACCTCGGACAGACATATTCCACTATTCCTTACGGGCAAAGGAAAAGGTGGGTTTTCGGATTGTCATTTCACAAATGAACAGGGACGCGGCAGCTTTATTTGCAAGAATTCAATACTGGGTTTGTAAACTGAAGAGAATGCAGCACCTCAATGCCCAACATACAGGTCACTACGATCAGTAAAAGGTGCTGACCACCAGTGGGATACAGCATCACAACTCTAATTTGGTCACTTTCATACTTTCTACAGGGAGAGATCCTACTCTCACACCAGACGTGGACGCGTGGTGCGAACCTGGTACATTACCAGGTGGCTATACACAAAGCTTGAGCAGCAAAGGACCCAATGTGCAGCAGGGTTTAAACAGATAACAGTTCATGTACCTAATTACTGATCAGCTTCAGGTAGGATCACCGAACACCCTCCCTGGCTGCACAGTTACTCAAGTCCTCTGATGTTTTCTGATCTTTTCCCCATTCACCATTTCAAATTGCCCCATGCAGTCAAGGCGAACGGTCCCCTAGCATCCACAAGATGTACGTTTCCCCATATTTGATACTTTCCCCTCCCATCACCTAAACATCAGATTGGTGTTTTGCGGCGACCCTTTGACCGGGATCATGCTCTTTGCCTGGCAGGGAAAAGGGGGTGAACAGCACAGCTCAGAGCCTGACTGTAAACATCAGAGATGACACAACAGAAAGTATTCCAAAAAAAAACACACCAGTGGCTAGGATGCAAACAAACACCCCATTATAACATCTCAAACAGCTATTGTCGTCAAGTGCACACTTCACCAAACCTGCAGCATATTGGGACAGTCAGAGGCTCTCAGTTAGACACAGGGTACTGTAGATCTTCAACGTAGAACGTGAACCAGTTAGCGCAACGCGATGTAGTAATCAGTCCATATAGCAGGATCCACAGTACGTGCCACAGCATCACAAAGATAAGTTTTTTTTTGCTAGTTGCCATAGTACAGTAGTAATCCGAATTAGAAGATTAGCTTGGATGAAGAACTTCAAAGCCCTTTAACACCAAGATGACAGGTTCTGTTGCAGTTCAGAGCAAGGTGTCGTTGCTGGCGAAACTCGGATTTTTTTTTTTAAAAAAAAGGGAAGGAGGGATGGCAAGGGCAAACAAGGCAAATGTCAAGACTCTGGACAACCAGTTTGAACTGGTTTAGACAGACAAGACAGACATACACACACTCATTGCAGTAAAATGCTATTTTGGCAGAATTCTGCTTCACTATGAACCTGCCAAACTTAATTGTCAGTCATGGCTTCCCATCCTGTAGCAATATAGCAACAAATAGTGTAAAATGTGTGTGCCCAGCAACCCTGATCCAGCTGCTACTTACAGTGCAAAATTAAATACAGAAATACTGGCACAGGTGTGAGGTAATGCCCCAAATCTAAACTGCCGTGAGAAACTGAAAACTGCCAGTTACATACCGTGACCTTTATTTTACTCAAATTTGGAGTATTCCAATATTTCAGTATTCCACTTTTCTTTAAAGATTGACTTCTGATGCCCTGCTTCCCTCAAGGGAAGAGTATAGATTCTCAACAAAGAAAAAAAACAAGTTACGTTTAACTCTGAAAAACCCACAACTTCCCAATGGATTGCATGAGTGCGACTTGAACAACTTCAAAAATAAAAGTGTGAAAACTTAGGAGATGAACACTGTTGAGACTGCAAGTGGGGTTTGGAGGTTTAAATGTTAATCTGTTCCCAAAGTGCTCTTCAACACAGTGTCTTAGTGTTGGCCTTCTCTGAGTTCTATGTATAGAAAGGATTCTTCACTAAATATATTAGTTAGCCAAGACAACTGGCTGAAATGGCTGGTTAGGATACTGCATGGTGTTCAAGTTGAAGTCAAGTCCTTCCACAAACGGGGTCTTCTCGCCCAGGTTGTTGTTGTTGTAGATTGGTGGCACCTCAAAGGCATTAGGGAACGGAGCCGGGCCGGAGGATGACTGGTTTTCATTCTCGAAATACAAGCTCAATGAACCGGGGTACACAAACTCCTTGGCGTTGGGAGAGAGGGAGGATGGCGGCATCTGGCTGCTTCCAAGGACCAGTGAGTGCATTGATGTGGACAACCCCTTCTGCTTCATCAAGCCGTTGGTCGGGGAGCGAGCCATTCTCCGGCCTCCAGTTTTCATCTTGGTGGACCCAAATTTGGTGGCAGCAAAGGCTGCAGTGGTGAATGTGATTGGCTGAGTTGACCTCGGGATGAAGGTGGGGCTTACAGAATTCCCAAAAGATGGAGAAGGGGAATTGGACAAAGAGTTGCCCTGGTCAGTGATGGGTGTGAAAACTTGGGCCTCTGGGTTAAAGCTGCTCTTTATCTCCTTGTCCAGTTCTGCACTGTTTTCATTGTCATCCATGTAAAGGACCTTCACAGCCCCTTTCTCACCAATTTGATACGATACCTCAAACGGGTCAATCCAGAGGCTCAATTCTTGAGGAACGTTAGCCCGAATATCTTCAATATCCAACCCACTTCTCCTTGTGGCCTGCTCAACTATGGGGTCCACAGTTTCTCCAATATGGACACACCTGTAACCGGATCCTTTCAGGGGCTTTTCTGGGTACCAGTGGCCCTCATATTTCTGTTTTAGCAACCGCTCCAGCTCCTCCCCAAAGAGATCTGCACGTCGCCGGGGTAATTTGTTATACAAATAGGAGATGATGAAATTTAAAGCCACTTTGATCTCCAAATGCATCCTTGATGTATGGTGACGGGGGCAAGGCAGTGGTAGAAAGAACTTCAAATCTTCACACACAATCCCTTGAAAAAAGAAAAGCAGCAATTAGTTCACATATATTGGTACAGACATTTCCTGTGTGCAACCACCAAGCTTTAATAAACAACCGTGCGGTGGCTTTGTATTTACTTCACATGACTCAAAAGGAGTTTATGATTCGATTACAATACTATAGATGCTGGAAATCTGTACTAAAGAAAATGCTGGAAAGACTCTGCAAGTCTGGCACTGTGGAGACGCCAGCGTTGGACTGGGGTAAACACAGTAAGAGTTTTAACAACACCAGGTTAAAGTCCAACAGGTTTATTTGCTACCAAATAAACCTGTTGGACTTTAACCTGGTGTTGTTAAAACTCTTACTGTGGAGACAAACAGAGTTAATGTTGAGTCCTTCAGAACTGTCAAGGGGTAGGTGGATTATGTAGTTGGAGAAAGAGGTGGAGCAGAATAGTTTAAAGTTCATTTATTAATTGATTTATTATTGTCACATGTATTAGTATACAGTGAAATGTATGGTTTCTTGCACGCTATACAGACAAAGCATACCGTTCATAGAGAAGGAAAGGAGAGAGTGCAGAATGTAGTGTTACAGTCATAGCTAGGGTGCAGAGAAAGATCAACTTCGTGCAAGGTAAGTCCATTCAAAAGTCTGATGGCAGCAGGGAAGAAGCTGTTCGAGTCGGTTGGTACATGACCTCAGACTTTTGTATCTTTTACCTAACGGAAGAAGGTGGAAGAGAGAATGTCCGGGATGTGTGGGGTCCTTGATTATGCTGGCTGCTTTGCTGCAGCAGCAGGAAGTGTAGACAGAGTCAATGGAAGGGAGGCTGGTTTGCGTGATGGACTGGGCTACATTCACAACCTTTTGTAGTTTCGTGCGGTCTTGGGCAGAGTAGGAGCCATACCAAGCTGTGATACAACCAGAAAGAATGCTTTCTATGGTTTCTATAAGTGTCATGAGTAGGCTTACATTAACACTAATGAAATTACTGAACATCCCCTAGTCGCCACACTCCGGCACCTGTTCGGGTACACTGCGGGAGAATTTAGCATGGCCAATACACCGAACCAGCACATCTTTCAGACTGTGGGAGGAAACTGGAACACCCGGAAAAAACTCACACAGATATGGGGAGAACGTGCACAGTGACCCAAGCCAGGAATTGAATCTGGGTCCCTGGCACTGTCAACCACTGTGCTACCCAAGAATAGGTCAGGCATAGTTGGGAGCATTTAACAAAGATGTCATGGGCACAAGATAAATGAAGTGTTAAAGACTAAAGGTGGTGCTAATAATGGCATAAAGATCAGGTAGCAGAACGTGATTAGGTTGGGGGTTTGTATCTAGCTTCAAGTCAGTCAGGACACCAGGATTTAGTTAGCAAAGGTGAAGATCACATCTACATCAAGAGGCAGGATGGAAATAAGATTAGCTTGTGCGACTCACTAAATGAGATACGGGTAACAGAATGTAGGGAGCAGGTCACTGCCATCTCTGTCTAGTCAACCCATCCTACACTACTTCCTGGGGGGTCGAAGGAAACAAAAGCAGGAAAACTGGGGAGCAAAGAAAAAGGAACCAGCAGTACATGTCCCCGCTTTGGCTGACTGGTACTTAAACGATACAGGAAAATGTTACTCCTTGCAGCATAAGTGGTTAAGGCAGGGGGGAGGGAGGGTGGGGGGGGGGGGGGGGGGGGGGGGGGGTTTAATAAAAAGTGCGCTCAAAATCATGAAAGGGTTGATGGAGTAAATAAGACAAAATTGTCTCCTGTGACAGAAAGATTGGTAAGTGGAGGACACAGATTTCAAGTAATTGGCAAATAAACCGAAAGGGAGATGAGATTACTTTGTGCAGCAGGTTTGCAAGTTCTGGAATGCACCCCCTAATTGGATAAATACTTGGAGAGGAAAAATGTGCAGAGCTGTGGGAAGAGAGAAGGAAAAGTGGGACCAATTGGACAACTCTTTCAAGGACCCAGTGCAGGCACTGCCAGCTGAATGCTCCGTGTTGAACATTATGATACTAATCAGTCTTAACTACATCCACCCAGAGTGACAAGACATGTAATCACCAATGTTTCACCCTCCCGCTGTACAGTTCAAAATGTTCTTTCTGGATTCACTCATGTTCAGACAGACAAATTGGTCACTTTAGTGTTCAAGTCAAGATTGTACAAAAACTCAGTTGGCATTGTTACACCTCGTGAAACTCTGAGCAACAGCACCGACTAATTGAGAAACAATTCTTAGGCCCTGACACCCTCAGCAAATTCTTAATTTAAGCAAATTAAAAATGAGAATTTTCTACTTGCAACAGACAGGAGTAGGCAGTTATTAAATCCGGGAAATAAACTTGCAAAATAGAACATAGAACAGTACAGGCCCTTCGGCCCTCGATGTTGTGCCGAGCTTTGTCCGAAACCAAGATCAAGCTATCCCACTCCCTATCATCCTGGTGTGCTCCATGTGCCTATCCAATAACCGCTTGAAAGTTCCTAAAGTGTCCAACTCCACTATCACAGCAGGCAGTCCATTCCACACCCCAGCCACTCTCTGAGTAAAGAATCTACCTCGTACATCCCTCCTATATCTCCCACCATGAACCTTATAGTTATGCCCCCTAGTAACAGCTGCATTCACCCAAGGAAATAGTCTCTGAACGTCCACTCTATCTAGATAGGTTGGGGGGAGGGGATCGAGACGAGGTGACCGAGGAAGTTAGCTCGCAAACAGAGAAGGGTTATAGACGGTGCAAGAGGGAGGATGGACGGGGGATAGAGAAGGGGAGAGCTCAGGCCAAAGGATTGAGATGTGTTTACTTTAATGCAAGGAGTATAGTGAATAAAGGGGATGAGCTCAGAGCGTGGATCGATGCCTGGAAGTATGATGTGGTGGCCATTACAGAGACTTGGATGTCTCAGGGACAGGACTGGATACTACAGGTGCCAGGATTCAGATGTTTCAGGAAGGACAGGGAGGGAGGCAAGAGAGGGGTGGGGTGGCACTGCTGATCAGGGATAGTGTCACAGCTGTAGAGAAGGTGTATGCTGTGGAGGGATTGTCTACAGAATCTCTGTGGGTGGAAGTTCGGAGTGGGAAGGGGTCGATCACTTTGCTGGGTGTTTTCTATAGGCCGCCCAATAGTAACAGGGAGGTGGAGGAGCAGATAGGGAAACAGATCCTGGAGAGTTGCAATAATAGCAGAGTTGTTGTGATGGGAGACTTTAATTTCCCAAACATAGATTGGAATATCCCTAGGGTAAGGGGATTGGATGGGGAGGAGTTCGTTAGGTGTGTTCAGGAGGGTTTCCTGACACAGCATGTGGACAAGCCTACAAGAGGAGAGGCTGTACTTGATCTGATACTGACCAATGAGCCTGGACAGGTGTCATGTCTCTCAGTGGGAGAGCATCTTGGGGATAGCGATCATAACTATCTCCTTTATGCTTGCATTGGAAAAAGAGAGGATCAGGCAAGCTAGGAAAGCGTTTATATGGAGTAAGGGGAAATATGAAGACAAAGCAGCAAATTAGAGGAGTAAATTGGAAGGAGGTATTCTCAGGGAAATGTACTGAAGAGAGGTGGCAGTTTTTCAAGGAATGTCTGTCTAGAGTTCTACAGGGCAACGTTCCGAGCAGACAGGGAGGAGTTGGTAGGTTAAAGGAACCGTGGTGCACGAAAGCTGTGCGGGACCTAGTCGAGAAGAAAAGGAAAGCGTACAAAAGAGAGCTTGGCGAAGATAGGGATCTAGATGAGTATATGGCTTGTAGGAAGGGACTAAAGGAGGAAATTAGGAGAGCCAGAAGGGGTCACGAGAAGGCCTTGGCAGGTAGGATTAAGGAAAACCCCAAGGCGTTCTATAAATATGTGGAGAGTAAAAGGATGAGACGTGAAGGAATAGGGCCTATAAAAGGTGAAGGCGGGAAAATCTGTACAGAACCAGTAGAAATGGCAGAGGTGCTTAATGAGTATTTTGCCTCGGTTTTCACAGAGAAGGACCTGGGTGGATGTCCTGCGGGCTTGCGGTGGACTGAAAGGATTGAGTATGTGGACTTTAAGAGGTTGTGCTGGAATCTTTGAATGGCATCAAGATAGATAAGTGTCCGGGTCCGGATGGGATGTACCCCAGGTTACTGTGGGAAGCGAGGGAAGAGATTGCAGAGCCTCTGGCGAAGATCTTTGCGTCGTCAATGGAGATGGGAGAGGTGCCGGAGGATTGCGGATGCGGTTCCTATTTTCAAGGGGAATAGGGATAACCCAGGAAATTACCGACCGGTGAGTCTAACCTCAGTCGTTGGTAAGCTGATGGAGAAGATCCTGAGGGACAAGATTTATGAGCATTTAGAGAGGTTTAGTATGCTCAAGAACACTCAGCATGGCTTTGTCAAAGGCAGATCGTGCCTTACGAGCCTGGTGGAGTTCTTCGAAAATGTGACTAAACACATTGACGAAGGGAAAGCGGTAGATGTGGTTTATATGGATTTTAGCAAGGCGTTCGATAAGGTCCCCCATGCAAGGCTTCTAGAAAAAAAGAGAGGGCATGGGATCCAAGGGGCTGCTGCCCTGTGGATCCAGAACTGGCTGGCCCAAAGGAGGCAGAGAGTGGGTATAGATGGGTCTTTTTCTAAATGGAGGTCGGTCACCAGTGGTGTGCCCCAGGGATCTGTTCTGGGACCCTTGCTGTTTGTCATTTTCATAAATGACCTGGATGAGGAAGTGGAGGGATGGGTTGGTAAGTTTGCCGACGACACGAAGGTTGGTGGGGTTGTGGATAGTCTGGAGGGATGTCAGAAGTTACAGAGGGACATAGATAGGATGCAAGACTGGGCGGAGAAGTGGCAGATGGACTTCAACCCAGATAAATGTGTAGTGGTCCATTTTGGCAGGTCAAATGGGATGAAGGAGTACAATATAAAGGGAAAGACACTTAGTACTGTAGAGGATCAGAAGGACCTTGGGGTCCGGGTCCATAGGACTCTGAAATCGGCCCCGCAGGTGGAGGAGGTGGTTAAGAAGGCATACGGTGTGCTGGCCTTTATCAATCGAGGGATTGAGTTTAGGAGTCCGGGATAATGATGCAGCTATATAAGACCCTCGTCAGACCCCACTTGGAGTACTGTGCTCAGTTCTGGTCGCCTCATTACAGGAAGGATGTGGAAAAGATCGAAAGGGTGGAGAGGAGATTTACGAAGATGTTGCCTGGATTGAATGGCATGCCTTATGAGGATAGGCTGAGGGAGCTCGGTCTTTTCTCCTTGGAGAGACGTAGGATGAGAGGAGACCGAATATAGGTATACAAGATGTTGAGAGGCATAGATCAGGTGGACTCTGAGGCTACTTCCCAGGGTGGAAATGGCTGCTACGAGAGGACACAGGTTTAAGGTGCTGGGGGGGTAGGTACAGGGGAGATGTTAGGGGTAAGTTTTTCACACAGAGGGTGGTGGGCAAGTGGAATCAGCTGCCATCAGTGGTGGTGGAGGCAAACTCAATAGGGTCTTTTAAGAGACTCCTGGATGAGTACCTGGGACTTAATAGGACGGAGGGTTATAGGTAGGCCTAAAAAGGTAGGGATATGTTCGGCACAACTTGTGGGGCCGAAGGGCCTGTTTTGTGCTGTAGTTTTTCTATGTTTCTATCTATCCCCCTCATCATCTTATAAACCTCTATTAAGTCTCCCCTCAGCCTCCTCCGCTCCAGGGAGAAAAGCCCTAGCTCCCTCAACCTTTCCTCATAAGACCTACCCTCCAAACCAGGCAGCATCCTGATAAATCTCCTTTGCACTCTTTCCAATGCTTCCACGTCCTTCCTATAGTGAGGTGACCAGAACTGCACACAATATTCCAAATGTGGTCTCACCAAGGTCCTGTACAATTGCAGCATAACCCCACGGCTCTTAAACTCCAACCCCCTGTTAATAAACACTAACACACTATAGGCCTTCACGGCTCTATCCACCCAAGTGGCAACTTTCAGAGATCTGTGGATATGAACCCCAAGATCTCTCTGTTCCGCCACATTCCTTAGAACCCTACCGTTGACCCCGTAATCCGCATTCAAATTTGTCCTACCAAAATGAATCACCTCGCACTTATCAGTGTTAAACTCCATCTGCCATTTTTCGGCCCAACTCTACATCTTATCAATGCCGCTTTGCAGCCTACAACAGCCCTCCACCTCATCCACTACTCCACCAATCTTGGTGTCATCAGCAAATTTACTGACCCACCCTTCAGCCCCCTCCTCCAAGTCATTGATAAAAATCACAAATAGCAGAGGACCCAGCACTCATCCCTGTGGTACACCGCTGGTAACTGGTCTCCAGTCTGAAAATTTTCCATCCACCACCACCCTCTGTCTTCGATCAGATAGCCAGTTACTTATCCAATCGGCCAAATTTCCCTCTATCCCACACCTCCTTACTTTCTTCATGAGCCGATCATGGGGGACCTTATCAAACGCCTTACTAAAATCCATGTATATGACATAAACTGCTCTCCCTTCATCAACACACTTAGTTACCTCCTCAAAGAATTCAATCAAATTTGTCAGGCAAGACTTGCCCTTCACGAATTCGTGTTGACTATCACGGATTAAGCTGCATCTTTCCAAATGGTCGTAAATCCTATCCCTCAGGTCCTTTTCCATTAACTTACCGACCACCGAAGACTAACCAGCCTATAATAAAATCTTGATCATTAATGTTAAGCTGCTTGACTCTGCTGCTGCGCAGAGTAATTTACTAACTCTGTACTCAACCCAACAAGAAACGCTTCCTTTCCTAATGAAAATTCCTCTACCTGACAATGGGACCTGATGCTGTAAGGGAGACAGATTCTGTGGACTGCAACCTTGGACCAACAAGTCTCGCAGTAAGTGGTGCTTGTATTAAATATTAAGATCTGGAGTGCGAATAGGTGTCAGCAGGGACAGTGCATTACTGGTGATATCATATAATAGTGATGATGGGTGCATTGCAATGTTCCAAAATGCTACTGCTTTGCGAGAGGCTTGTGCCAAGTCTGCTTGCATCTTGCAAGCCCATCTGTCTGATGGGCTGTCCTTTAGCCAGCAGCAGCCAGTTCCAAGTAACTAGATTAAATACGTTCACAGCCAAGCAAGGCAACATGTTGGTGCGAGTTGGGCGCTTTCCTGTTCTTCCCCACATGAGTTTCTAACTCACTGTTGAAGCTAGCAGGCTTGCCAAAGATCAGGCTGAGAAAATCTGATGGTGCAGGCCAGGTTTATAAAGCCAGATCCTGGTGCAGTACAAGTAGAGGCCGGGACCAGGTCACTCTTGTGCATCAGCGCAAGGCAGCTTAAGGAAGGAAATTAAAAACAAGTTAGGAGGACTGTGCAGTGACACACAAAGCCATTGTACTCCCAACTTTCCATATGGAGAAATTCTCATACAAAGTCACAATGGTGGAGGAGTCTTAGGGTAGCCAGCATTGCACTAAGATAGAATCAAATGGAGAACAGCTTGTAGAATGCCATTTGTGAAGGTTGAAGCCACCTCGGCAGAATGTTAAAACTGCACAGAGACAGGAGAAGAATTAAACAACTAGTCTGCAGCCCAACAAATGTTAAATTCACATCTTAAATGGTGGTTCCTTCCGCCTCAGACTGCAACAGGAATCAGTTTCCATACAATAACTGCTGATAGAAGGCACCGAGCTAAAGCCTGGCCTTCTCCAGGCAACCAGCCCTGATTAGGGCATCACTGCCCGGGGTCTGGACCAGTTGGGGTTTGAAACGTTGGGTTACAAGGAAACACAAAAACGAGCTTCTCATCAATTCTTCACGGAGGAAAATCTGCAGATCAGTGTTGCATTGAGCGCTGTTACTAACAGCCTGCACTTGTTAGCATGCCTTGTTTCACAGCATGGAAGCGGAAAAAAGCTTTGTAGATACCACCTGGAATGCGATGCTCTACAGCGGAATGCATGTCCTAGGACTCGTGCTCCAAAACATCCACAGTGGAAGATCTGATAGATCAGTGTAATTTCCCCATGTAATGACTCGGGTGTTAATAGGGTAGATGCACGACTAGAGATACAACGGCACATTGGGGACTACAAAATTGCCTGCAGTCAGTCACACTCCTACTTTACACTTAATCTAACCAGGCATTGAAGAACAATGAGGCATATGGATGTTGAGCTATTTACCAAGAACAAGTTTGGCACTAGAATATATTTAAGCCGCTCGCACTGCAATACTGAGCAAGTAATTGCCAAGTTGAATATAATTCGTTAAGCGTTCACCTTGAAGGCCAAACCTATATGCAAGCCGAGTACATGTGGCATTCATTTAGTGGAAAACAATTTGAATGTAGGATTAGCACCCAGAAATATTCTAACATCGTACCCTGCAGCGTCACAAATGTAGACCCACATCTTGGCTTAACCGTTGCCATTGTTCACAACCCAAACTACAAAATTAGTTTGTATTAAAAAATTTCCTGAGATTAAAAGCATTTGAACCCAACTACTGCTCTGTTTTCAAACATTTAAATTGAGAAGAGTCACGCTGGCGGTTGCATAAATATTTATACACTGCTTAAAATTCCGGCAGCAACATCCTCGATATTTCCAGCATCGTGTTGATTAAACAGCAAGGCAATTCTGTGCTGAGCTTGTTCTCAGCCACAGCAGCTACAACTGGTCTCAGCATCTGGGATGTGGCAGGGGTCAGCCAAGGAAGGGTCTGCCTCGCTTCATACTCAGTGACCGTGCTGGAAATTGCCAAGGTGAATGTATCGATGCCACCACATTTAACGCCCGTCAGCCATGTGGAACTTAGCCACAGGCTCTTTGACTATAAAAGGGCATCACAGCAGAGCACAGTACTGCCCTCGCCCTTTCCCAAGCCCATTGCAGAAAGCGGCACTTGTGCCGACAAAACAGTGTACAGCTGAACACAATGGTGCCAGGGTTTAAAGGATTAAATTAAGACAGGTCACAAAAAGGGTGGCACAGTGGCTAGCACTGCTGACCTCTCAACGCCAGGGACCAGAGTTTGATCGCGGCCTTGGCTGACTGTGGAGTTTGCACGTTTTCCCTGTGTCGGTGTGGGTTTCCTCCGCATGCTCTAGTTTTCTCCAACGGGAGTGGGGGCGCTCTTTGAGAGTTGGTGCAGACTCAAATGGGCGGTGGGGATTCTACAGTTCTAAACTTGGCCTGTATTCGAGCTTAGAAGGTTCAATCAGGGATGATCCAATTGAGGTGCTTAATGTGATAAATGGATTCAATAGGGTAAATACAGCTGATCTATTTCCTCTGATGGAGGGCATAGATCCAACCCATTTAGTAGAGAAATGAAGCAGCACTGTTTCCCCAAAGCGTAGCAGAAATCACAAACTCTCTCCCAGGACAGCCGTGGATTCTTTGATTCGATTTATTGTCACATGTTTTAGTATACAGTGAGAAGTATTGTTTCTTGCACACTGTACAGACAAAGCATACCGTACATAAAGGAAAGGAGAGAGTGCAGAGTGTAGTGCTGCTAGGGTGTAGAGAACGATCAACTTAATACATACGAGTGCAAAAGATAGAATTAGAGGGTATGCTGGGCACAGCTTGCAAGAAGCCATCTTAGATTCTGGGGATTAATTTTGGGCAGCACAGTGGCACAATGGTTAGCGTTGCTGTCTCTCAGCACCAGGGACCCAGGTCCAATTGCAGCCTTGGGTCACTATCTGTGCAGAGTCTGCACATTCTCCACATGTCTGCATGGGTTTCCTCCAGGTGCTACGGTTTCCTCCCACACTCCAAAGATGTGCGGGTCAGGTTGATTGGTCAAGCTAAATTGCCCCTTAGTGTCAGGGGGATTAGCAGGGTAAATAGGTGGGGGGGTGAAGGGGTGGGATTGTGGTCGATGCAGACTCAATGGGCCAAATGGCCTCCTTCTGCACTGTAGGGATTCTATCAATTGAAATTTTCAAGATGGAGAGATAATGTTTATCAATGGACATCACACAAAGGCAGGTTAGCGGAGTGGAGGTAGACAGCAGCAAAGATGTAACTGAATAGCCTTCTCCTGTTGCTATAATGAACAAACTGATGCAATGTCACACTTTCCTAAGCCAAAGCACTTGTTATTTTTTTGAGAAAAATGGAAAACAAGAGCAACAATCTCTCATTTCTTCTCGGGCCATTTCCTTCACCAGGAGGGGAGTCCAGATTGTGAGGTTGTTTGAAATATATACTGAGGTTTATTTAAAATTAATAACAAAGAATTCAATCCCAGTGCAAACCTACTGCCTTCTGGCTCTGAATCACCCTCAGCTGTGAGCTCACAAATGAAGAACAGCTACTGCACAATTCAATTTAAACACCATTCACACGCAATCAACGCTGTCCATACAATTGGAAACATCAGAGCAAAAGCTTCTTTCCCACAGATTTTCTTTCTGGGGAGGAGACAGTATATGTTGAGCAGCGCAACTGGAATTTGGAAGCCAGCTTACCACCACGTTCCTCAGTCAACAGAGAGAAGCACAAAAGGGAAATTTACTAGAAGAATTACAGTAGAAAGTCTGATTTGAGCAGGCATCAAAATGAGTTACTGCAATCACTTGTGTAGGAGCCAAGAGAGCACTTGTGTCTCAGGTGCTCCTCAATTCAGAATGCCAGGCAGCCTACATTTCATTGCTATGTTACCAAGGCACATGATGAACACTCTGCACCAACAGCCCCTCTCACTTCCTGCACTCAGTATTTACCGCAGCTATCATATCACCCCAGGCCACTCATCCCCAGCAGCAGGTTAAATCAATAAGCCTCATCATGGGCTTGGGACAGAGTGGAGGGGGCTTGGAAGGGGTCAAAAAAAAAAGGGTAGGGTATAGAAGCTCAGCCCAGTGAATCCTGCTGGAAAATACATGGCGGTTAAAAACAGTGTGCCTTAGTTACAAATAGCCGCCAACCCACCCCATCCACTGTATACTCGACATGACAACTGGATCCTTCAACAAGGGACTGGAGTGTGGGGTGCCAGGAGTTGTAACAGCACTAACCCATTCCATAGGGTTTCACTATTAGTTCTTTTAGTGGCCAACCGAATTCTGATCAACATTCGAGCATCTGCCTTACAGAATAACTGGGAATATGGAGAGAGAAAAAGGATTGATGATTTACTAATCCAACATGGAGGGAGATCACAATTGTTGGCTAAACCCTCAACCTTTGACCACAAATTATGTTAGGGCGCTTGAGAGTTACAAGTTAGCCAGGAAGGACCTAAAGAAAGAGTTAAGAGCCAGGAGGGGATATGAGAAGTCTTTGGTGGGTAGGATCAAGGAAAACGCTAAAGCTTTCTATAAGTATGTCAGGAGTAAAAGAATGACAAGGGTAAGATTAGGGCCAGTCAAGGACAGGAGTGGGAAGTTGTGCGTGGAGTCTGAAGAGATAGGAGAGGCACTAAATGAATATTTTTCGTTGGTATTCACACTGGGGAGGGACAGTGTTGTTGAGGAGAGTACTGAGATGCAGGCTGTTGGACTGGATGGGATTGATGTTCATAAGGAGGTGGTGTTAGCAATTCTGGAAAGGGTAAAAATAGATAAGTCCCCTGGGCCGGATGGGATTTATCCTAGGATTCTCTGGGAGGCTAGAGAGGAGATTGCAGAGCCTTTGGCTTTGATCTTTGTGTCGTCATTGTCTACAGGAACAGTGCCAGAAGACTGGAGGATAGCAAATGTTGTCCCCTTGTTCAAGAAGGGGAGTAGGGACAACCCTGGTAATTATAGACCGGTGAGCCTTACTTCTGTTGTGGGCAAAGTATTGGAAAGGATTATAAGAGATAGGATTTATAATCACCTAGAAAGGAATAATTTGATTAGGGATAGTCAGCACGGTTTTGTGAAGGGTAGGTCGTGCCTCACAAACCTTATTGAGTTCTTTGAGAAGGTGACCAAAGAGGTGGATGAGGGTAAAACGGTTGATGTGGTGTATATGGATTTCAGCAAAGCGTTTGATAAGGTTCCCCATGGTAAACTTTTGCAGAAAATACGGACACATGGAATTGAGGGTGATTTAGTGGTTTGGATCAGGAATTGGCTAGCTGCAAGAAAACAGAGGGTGGTGGTTGATGGGAAATATTCATCCTGGAGTTCAGTTACTAGTGGTGTACCGCAAGGATCTGTTTTGGGGCCACTGCTGTTTGTCATTTTTATTAATGACTTGGATGAGGGCGTGGAAGGATGGATTAGTAAATTTGCGGATGACACTAAAGTCGGTGGAGTTGTAGACAGTGCGGAGGGAAGTGGCAGGTTACAGAGGGACATAGATAAGCTGCAGAGCTGGGCTGAGAGGTGCCAAATGGAGTTTAATGCGGAAAAGTGTGAGGTGATTCACTTTGGAAGGAGTAACAGGAATACAGAGTACTGGGCTAATGGTAAGATACTTGGTAGTGTGGATGAACAGAGGGATCTGGGTGAACACGTGCATAGATCCCTGAAGGTTAGCACCAAGGTTGATAGGGTTGTTAAGAAGGCGTACGGTGTGTTAGCTTTTATTGGTAGAGGGATTGAGTTTCGGAGCCAGGAGGTCATGCTGCAACTGCACAAAACTCTGGTGCGGCCGCATTTGGAGTATTGCGTACAGTTCTGGTCGCCGTATTATAGGAAAGATGTGAAAGTGTTGGAAAGGGCGCAGAGGAGATTTACCAGGATGTTGCCTGGTATGGTGGGAAAATCGTATGAGGAAAGGCTGAGGGGCTTGAGGTTGTTTTCGTTAGAGAGAAGGTTAAGAGGTGACTTAATAGAGGCATACAAGATGGTCAGAGGATTAGATAGGGTGGATAGTGAGAGCCTTTTTCCTCGGATGGTGTTGGCTAGCACGAGGGGACATCGCTTTAAATTGAGGGGTGAGAGATATAGGACAGATGTTAGAGGTAGGTTCTTTACTCAGAGAGTAGTAAGGGCGTGGAATGCCCTGCCTGCAGCAGTGGTGGACTCGTCAACATTGAGAGCGTTCAAGTGGTTATCGGATAAACATATGGATCATACTGGAATAGTGTAGATTAGAGGGGCTTTAGATTGGTACCACTGGTCGGCGCAACATCGAGGGCCGAAGGGCCTGTATACTGCGCTGTAATGTTCCACGTTCTACAAATGTTAAAAGTATATATATTTTTTTAAAATATGAAAGCATTGGAGTGGGTTACCTCCCTCTTGGAGCTCAGCATTAGTGCTGGCTGATGTGAAAAAGGCTCAATACCACCCCAAAAATACAAAATTAATTTCATCAGCATGGATAGCCTGCTGCGAGTAAAAATTGTTACTGCGCAGGAGGTGGCCATTTGGTCCATCGTCTCTGCACTGGCTCTCCAAACAAGCATTATGATTCAGTGCCATCCCACTGGCTTGGCACTCAGTCTGTAGTTTTAGACAATACCAGATTATGCTATGATTACCCCAGCTGGGTTGAGAAAAGAACAGTGCAGCACAGGAACAGGCCCTTCGGCCCTCCAAGGCTGTGCCAATCATGATGCCCTAGCTAAACTAAAGACCTTCCGCCCTTACTCTGTCCATACACCTTTATTCCCTCCCTATCCATGTATCCGTCCAGATGCCTCTTAAATGTTGCTAATGTGCCTGCTTCCACCATCTCCTCTGGCAGCGCGTTCCAGGCACGCACCACACTCTGCGTGAAAACCTTTTTCCCCTCTCACCTTCAACCTGTGCCCCTTTGTAATTGACACTTCCACCTGGGAAAAGCCTCTGACTATCACCCTGTCTTTGCCCCTCATTATTTTGTAGACCCATATCAGGTCTCCCCTCAGCCTCCTTCTTTCTAGTTATTGGCTGCATTACGTTAAAACAATACTTAGCCACATCAAAACATTTAATGATGCCCCCCGCCCACCCCTCTGCTGGTCCCAGTGGGCCTCTGTGGGTGGCACAGTGGTTAGCACTGCTGCCTCAGTGCCAGGGACACAGGTTCAATTCCAGCCTCGGGTGACTGTCTGTGTCTGCACGGGTTTCCTCCAAAACTCTGTGGGATAGGTGGACTGGCCCTGCTAAATTGTCCCATAGTGTCAGGGGAATTAGCAGTGCAAATACATGGGTTACAGGGATAGGGCCTGGGTGGAATTTTTGTTGGTGCAGGCTCAAATGGCCACCTCCTGCACTGTAGGGATTCTATGACCTGCACTGAGGAACAACCATGATTTAAGCTCTTTCTCCAATCCAAGACTAGTCGTGTCTTTTCTTAATGCTATCATCTTGTGACTCCCAAAACTCTTTTCAAAATTGTGAACTCTGAGAATAGCTCGCAGCATCATCCCGCACAGGATTGAATGGTGAAACCAGCACATTTATATTGCCGATGACTTCACCAGTACAAAGGCAGCTAATGGGACAGCTTCCAGCTCAGCTCACACCCTCTCTACACGAGTGAGATATTCTCAGTGCAGCTGAATCACATTTTTGAAATGAAAAATTGTTTTAAAGCTGCATAATTTTCACCTCTTGAAAAGGTGCTGACTCATCCTGGGGCACTTTGCCAACAGCACAAAGAGCCCGCAGCATGTCACTCAAAGGGACAGCAGCATGAGGCAGGAGAGGCACAGCTAAACTCAACCCAGTTCACTGGGGTTGGCAGCATACATTTGCACCCACCCAGTTTCTAGCTGGACGAGAGGAGGCTGGTGGCGTGGGGAGTGAAAGAACAAATACAACTACTGTGGCTACAAGAGCAGGTCAGAGGTTGGAACTCTGCAGCGAGTGACTCATCTCCTGACTCCCCAAAGCCTGCCCACCATCTATAAGGCACAAGTTAGGAGTGTGATGGAACACTCTCCACTTGCCTGGATGGATGCAGCTCCAACAACAAGGTTGACACCATCCAGGATGAAATAGCCTGTTTGAATGGTACCCCATTCACTACCTTAAACATCATCTCCCTTGACCACTGACAGTGGCAACAGCGTGCATCATCTACAAGATGCACTGCAGCAACTCGGCAAGGCTCCTGTAACAGCAATTTCCAAACCTAGAAGGACAAAGGCAGCAGAACACCACCACCACCACCTGGAAGTTCCCCACAGTCACCCCGACTTGGCAAAATATTGCTGTTCCTTCACTTGTCGCAGCAGATCCTGGAACTCCACCCCTAACAGCGCTGTGGGTGTGCCTACACCATAGGAGAGGCAATGTTCCAAATGGTATTATCCCTGGACTATTCATCCAGAAACTCGGCTAATGTTCTGGGGACCCGGGTTCGAATCCCGCCATGGCAGATGGTGGAATTTGAATTTTTAAAAAATCTGAAATTAAGAATCTACCGATGACCATAAAACCATTGTCAATTATCAAATAAAAACCCATCTGGTTCCCTTTAGGGAAGGAAATCTGCCGTCCTTACCCGGTCTGGCCTACATGTGACTCCAGAGCCACAGCAATGTGGTTGGCTCTCAACTGCCCTCCAAGGGCAACTAGGGATGGGCAATCCAGCGACGCCCATGTCCCACGAATGAATAAAAACTGGACCGCCGCAGCTCACCACCACCTTCAAGTGTAATTGGGGACGAGTTTTGACAACGGGTCGTCTGGACTCGAAACGTCAGTTCTTTTCTCTCCTTACAGATGCTACCAGACCTGCTGAGATTTTCCAGCGTTTTCCCTCATGGGCAATAAAGGCTGGTCTGGCCAGCGACACTCAGCCAGTGATAGAATTTTTTTTTAAAAATCACATCTTGGTGAAACTTCATCAAGGGATAGCACCAGATTTGATAGTTATTCAGTGCATCTTACCCGATAGTGAGCAGATTGAGATAACGGAGCTCATCTGTAACACTCAAATAGTCAAAACAGCATATTTAACTTCACAGATGAACACTGGTCTTTGTGAGTAAACTACCAACATGTTGCAGTCCTTATGGAAGTGCACCCCAGCAAGAATGGATATCGCATCTTCAGGATAGCAACTTGCCAAGGGGCTTACGGCTCCAAGTAGAAGCCAAGCATCAGTCTTCAGCTTGCATTTGCCATTAAAGCAAGGCATCGGGATGGCCGTAGACTCAAAGGAGGATGGCCAAGATTACAATTCCCCCTCCCCTGGGATGAAAACTACTCCTGTTGCTTGCGTACACAAGATTTAAAGCTACCTGCCCGTGATGTTATGTACTGCTGCCTTTTCTCCCTCCCCTGCACGCGGCACATGCCATGCACCAATCTGTCGGAAGGGTGGTCAAGTAAGCTGCTGCCATGACTTTGCCAATTTTGGTCTGCGAGCATCTGCTGGAGCTGCAGGGGAGCGACCCAGATTACATCACCTGCTATTTTCCCTTTGTGCAGCAGCCTCACCGCCTTCATAAACAAAATGGGAAGCTCGTTAACGGAGAAACTTGCAAACTCCTAACCCGTCAACAAGGCACAAGGAGGCGCAGTATCAGATTTATCCATCACTTCCAGGCAGCAGATGAGATTTTCATCTGATTTGCATCAAGCCATTATATGGATACGATAAACAAGGGAGAATGAAGCAAGACATCAAATACAAACTAGCCTGGCATGCTCAGCCTATCTGCTCTGAAAATTAAGAGAGTTTAAAGATCCAAACAGATACTCACATTGTACATTCAACAGGGCATGGACTTAATTCGTAGAAAGTTGAGGCCAAAATGTTGTGTGATTTAAAGAACAAATTAGATATAGCTCTTGGGGTTAAAAGGGATATGGAGGGGAAGGGTGGAAATCAGGATCATGGAATCATAGAATCCCTACAGTGCAGCAAAAGGCCATTCGGCCCATCGAGTCTGCACCGACCACAATCCCCCCAGGCCCTACCCCCATATCCCTACATATTTTACCCACTAATCTCTCTAACCTACGCATCTCAGGACACTAAGGGGCAATTTTTAGCATAGCCAATCAACCTAACCCGCACATCTTTGGACTGTGAACTCTGAGAATATGGAATTCGATGATCAGCCATGATCATAACGAATGGCAGAGCGGGCTCGAAGGGCCGAATGGCCTCCTCCTGCTTCTAGTTTCTATGTTTGTGTGTGTTTAGGGGCACCTGGGTCACGTGGTACATAAACAACAATGCTCACCAGCTTTGGAAATCAGCTCAACAGCTGGAGTGAATATCACCAGCTGCAAGGTTGCTGCAGACAGAAATTCAGAGATATTGTCCAGTCACCAGATCAGAGATCACTTTACAAAACTACCTCCCTCATTCAATATTAACGGCCGGTGCAGAAACATCTCTCACACACACACACCATTCCAACTTACAATTCTGCTTTCCAGAGAGAGTCAGCTTGGGAAACATGACAAAATCCCAAATTCTAGCTTCCCTGGGTGTTCTGTGTAACTGGGGATTTCACAAAATGGCTTTGAATTGAAATGGGGTGGGGGCGTGAGGAGAGAAAAGTCAACACGATTCCCACTCCAGATCACTAGGCTTTCCCATGAAGAGTGTCCATTTAGCAGAGACACTCAAGGGATCGGGAAGCAAAAGCCAGTTGAAAATAAAATCAAAGAATGCAAAACAAACCATGTTTTAAAGTTGCTTGCAACAGACCCTACCAATAAATTCCTGATCTCAGCCACGAGAATCAAGTTACAATTCATCACAGAGGCAAAGGTTCACCCCTTACCCCTATGCTCGCTGGCCTACAGTGGTTGAGAACATGTGAATTTTAAAATTCTCATCCTGGTTTTCAATCACTCCCTGGCCTCCTCACTGCCTCAGCAACTCTCCTAGGCCCTGTAACACCCCAATTTGTGTACATCCTCACTTTTCATCACTCCTCCAATGGCTTCAACTGCCTCAGTCCTCAACTCTGGAATTCCCTCCCCAACCTCCAGTCCCACTCTTAACCTCCTTTAAAAGCTCCTTAAAACTCATCTCTTCAAACACATTTTTGTTCATCTATCACCTTGTGTGCCTCAGTTATCTTTTTTTGACTAAGCTCCTTAGGATATTTTGCTCTGTGAAAGAGCAATATTAAAATGTTTTGTTGATGGGGGATCAAGGATGGGCAGTTTCTTTCCGCTCAGTTAGTGTTGCACAAGCACCCATTGAGGGGTGACGGGGACATTTTCAACAAATCAAGGTCAGCTATAACACGCAGCCCCAAGACAGGAAGATTTTCTAAAACACATTGAGACGCTATTGTGAAGCCAAATTTAATATAGTCTTCCGCCACGCAATTCACATATTAGTCCCCTGGGGCGGCACGGTGGTGAGCACCGCTGCCTCTCAGCGCCAGGGACCCAGGTTCGATTCCCAGCTTGGGTCACTAGCTGTGTGGAGTCTGCACATTCTCCCAGTGTCTGTGTGGGTTTCCTCCAGGTGCTCCGGTTTCCTCCCACAGTCTGAAAGACGTGCTGGTTAGGATGCATTGACCCCGAACAGGCGCCAGAGTGTGGCAACTGAGGGAATTTCACAGCAACTTCATTAGTGTTAATGTAAGCCTTACTTCCCGTTGGAGAGCTGGTGCAGACACAATGGGCCAAATGGCCTCCTTCTGCACTGTAACAATTCTGTGATACTCCATGCCAGCTGCTCACTCAGGGCTGCATCCAAGAGATGTGGAAGCTTATCTGTTCAACTGTGAGCTGAGCTAGTCCACACCTCCTACATCACCAGTTATAACCCATTTGTAAAAGCATTTCCTATCTCTAGGCCTACCTTGCCCACTATAGAAAGCCGTCAGCTTTGACGACAGCTCAACTTCAACACTATCCTCGACTCTGGGGAAATTGAAGGTAGTAATTGGAAACACCAAGCTCTGTTGCAATGTTAAAAACAGTATGGATTTCGAAAGTGAACTCTATCCTGAGGAAGGGAAGGGCAGGTCACTGCCGACCAGGAATTAATTTACATCTATTTGGGAGATTACAATGTCTTTTTTTTTTAATTATTTATTAGTGTCACAAGTAGGCTTGCATTAACACTGCAATGGAGTCACTGAAAATCCCCTCGTCGCCACACTCCGGCGCCTGTTCGGGTACACAGAGGGAGAATTTAGCACGGCCAATGCACCCTAACCAACACGCCTTTCCGACTGTGGGAGGAAACCCACGCAGACACAGGGAGAATGTGCAGACTCCACACAGACAATGACCCAAGCCGGGAATCGAATCCAGGTCCCTGGCACTGTGAGACCACAGTGCTAATCACTGTACCACTGTGTCACCCCTAAATTCCAAAACCTGTTAAGAATTTAAGAACCTGTTGAAATTTAAAACCTGTTAAAATTAGAATCCACAATCATCACGGCACGCAAGAACTTTAAGTAACGTCATAACTAAAAGAAACAACAAGGGGATCAACGGGAAAGGCCGTTATTTGGCAAGGAAAGACCTTTTTTAGATTGGAAAGCTGAATAAACAACTCAACTTGTAAAGAGCATGACTGCAGTGTTGTTCTGTGTGGGTAGAGACTTGCACCCTAAGGAAAGGAATGTGGGTTTGGAAGAGAATGGAAAGGATCGGCTGGACAGAAAAACTTATGAAATGCGGAGGAGAGTGACCAAGGAAAAGTTTACTCAACATAATTAGAAACAGTGTCTGGGTAGGGCACATCTTAGGCAGAAACCGACATGCAAGAGATGTCCGGAAGGGAGGATTTCAAGGAGAGAGGGGAAGAGGAAAGGAGAGAATATCAATGCTGGATGGCTTGAAAATTGAAGAAAGCTATTGGCAAATGAAAATACTGCCAGAGGATAAAGAGACAGGGAAAGAATACAAGCCAAGGACACATGATGAATGTAGGAAAACATCCAAAAGGAACAGACGCACAATCACAACTTAGTTCATAAAGTCCCACACCTGCATCTAATCTTCACCAAATTCCTACCCGACTAAACTTCAAAATTCTTGTCCCAATTTATAAATTCCCACCACAGCCACATTCCAAGTTAGCTTCTATACCATCCTCCAGTGGTACATCCCTATCTGGTCTTTGGTCAATGGGTCCACTGTATCATTCATTCTTCAGGTTCTACACCTAGTGTGGAACCAAATTTCTGTTCCCTCCCCCTCATCCAACTCCAAGATCCCAAGTGGGCCAGGAAGCAGTTCAGCGATGCAGCACACGAACCTTCACAGCTACACCCAATCCCAACCTTAAAGGTTCACATATACACCGCCGTCATGTCTCTGGGTGACAGTCAGAAGGAATGCGTCCCCTCTGTCCACCCTCGGATGGTAATTCAGCAGATAAAACTCCAATTTACTGCCAACATGTGTTAGCTGATCTCAGCTGGGCAAGCAGTTACAAACAGCCTCAATGCCCTGGCTTCAGGCATGGGCAGTAGAATAGTCCAACTACGAGAGGGCACAGGCCCAAGACGAGAGGGGGCAAGTTTCGGGGAGACGTTTTTCCAGAGGGTGGTGGGCACCTGGAACGTACTGCCAGTGGAGGCAGGCACGTCAGCAATGTTCAAGGCGCATCTTGATAGATGAATGGAAGGCGGCCAGAGGGATAGAAACTGCATATCGGCACAGGCTTGGTGGGCCGAAGGGCCTGTTCCTGTGCTGTATTATTCTTCAACTCAATTGCGACAGCTTTGGGTTTTAAATGCCATCTGTAGCTGAACAGCCTGCCGAGCTGCAAGGTCAGGGTCCGCAGTGGAACATTGGGTTCGGTGTCAGAAGGGAAGCAGGCATCTAAAAAGCAGCACCTTCAGAAGTAGATGAAGCTTAAACATAACCAAATATCATGCTATCTGTTGAAGTTTCCTGAGCTAATGTTCCTTCCTCTTCACAGTAACCCCCACAGCAAGTTAGGGACAGAAAATGCCCTATGCCGCTTCTCTAACAGTACATCTTAGCAGCAAGATCAAGATACCGCAATAGATTTAAAAAATGTAATTTTAAAACCATTCCAAATTTCATCTCAGCTGCTCTCAAATAAAATGTGTACCTCAGTAAGTGACTCCAGTGGGTAGACTGGTATTTTACTATGCAAAATCATCAATGTCAGAATCAAATAAAAATAGGAAGTGCACGGGTTAATGCTTACCTTACATTTTCAACATCTCCCAGATATATTCTAGCTGTTCAAAACACACAGATTGATTCCCATTAGTATACCTTTTCTGCTGAACACAAGAACACAGAAAGCTGCACTTTAACAGAGCATCTAACTAAGGGGGGAAATTGAAATTTTCCTATGGCTTCGAATATTATTAGTGAGCACAATCACAATTTTACATTATAAACTGAACAATTAACTTCAGAACATTTTCACCATACTTGCTAATTACTTCCTTCTATCCCCACAGATTTCTAAAGGAATCGCACCCATAAAATGGAAACACCCACTGAAATACTCGCCCTCTTTGTCCAGAGCTAATGACTCAACGCTTGGCTCTGCAAGCAGCAGCTCACTAGTACCTCGACAATGTGGTCATCCACTACGTGAATAGGATGCTGTGTCACAGACGGCCCTGCCCTACGTTCACCCAGCATTTAAACATCAAGGCTGGTGGATAATTAGGAGCAGGATCCCTGTTTTGAGGTTTTCTTCTCCGGCCTGTGGTTACAGAACCAAAATGGAGCCCCACTGCGACACCACGCTGGCCTGTTACAGAACAGTGTTTCTATTGAACAACAGCAGGCTATTCAGCCCCTCAATCCTGTTCCAATTAGATCATGGGTGATAGGTACCTCAATCCTAATTATAAAACTTCGCTCCACATCCCTTGGCATGCATACAAAAATCTAATAAAGATTTAGATTTAGTCAAGAAGGTTATTCCAATTACTCTTTCATGGGATGGGAGAGTCACTCACTGGGCCGGCATTTATTGCCCATCCCCAATTGCCCCTTGAGAAGGTGATGGCGAGCTGCCTTCTTGAATCGCTGCAGTCCATATAGAAACATAGAAAACTACAGCACAAAAACAGGCCCTTCGGCCCCACAAGTTGTGCCGAACATATCCCTACCTTTTAGGCCTACCTATAACCCTCCATCCTATTAAGTCCCATGTACTCATCCAGGAGTCTCTTAAAAGACCCTATCAAGTTTGCCTCCACCACCACTGACGGCAGCCGATTCCACTCGCCCACCACCCTCTGTGAAAAACTTACCCCCAACATCTCCCCTGTACCTACCCCCCTGCACCTTAAACCTGTGCCCTCTCGTAGCAGCCATTTCCACCCTGGGAAAAAGCCTCAGAATGCACCCGATCTATGCCTCTCAACATCTTATACACCTCTATTAGGTCTCCTCTCATCCTACGTCTCTCCAAGGAGAAAAGACCGAGCTCCCTCAGCCTATCCTCATAAGGCATGCCATTCAATCCAGGCAACATCCTTGTAAATCTCCTCTCCACCCTTTCAATCTTTTCCACATCCTTCCTGTAATGAGGCGACCAGAACTGAGCACAGTACTCCAAGTGGGGTCTGACGAGGGTCTTATAAAGCTGCATCATTATCTCCCGACTCCTAAACTCAATCCCTCGATTGATAAAGGCCAGCACACTATACGCCTTCTTAACCACATATGGTGTACGTACACCCACAGTGCTTTTAGGGAGTGAGCTGCAGGATTTTAACTCAGCGACAGTGAAGAAACGGTGATACAGTTCCAGGATGGTATGAGATTGGAGTGGGTGGGGGGGGTGTGTGTGTGTGTGTGGTGGTGGTGGTTCTTGCAGGTGGTATTCCCACATGTATATTGCCCTTATCCTTCAAGGGTAACTGTCCTGGCATCCACAGAAGACTGTACCAACCACAATCCCACCCAGGCCCCATCCCCATAATTTTCCCTAGCTAGTCCCCCGACACCAAGGGGCAATTTAGCACGGCCAATCCACCTAACCTGCACATCTTTGGACTATGGGAGGAAACTGGAGCACCCGGAGGAAACCCACAGGCACGGGGAGAACGTGCAGATTCCACACAGACAGTGACCCAAGCCGGGAATTGAACCCGGGTCCCTGGTGCTGTGAGGCAGCAGTGCTCACCCACTGTGCCACCTGTTGGTGTTATGCAAATCACTGCTCTGATTGTCCAAATGGGGGTCAGGTTTTTTTTTGAAAAAATACCTCTCCATAACAAGTTAACTTGGAAGAAAGTTGGGGCCAGAGCTGCAAATCCAATAGGCTGTCAGACAAAGCTATTCTATCAAGGAGCCCACTAAAACCACCATCAATTGTAAACTTTGCAGTGGGAAAAATGCTTTCTTGAACTAGCTACACCAGGCACCCAATGATCAATTAACCCTACTGGTACTGAAAAGTCGCCAAGCTGAGACTATTTGGTAACAACTGAATGGAAAAGTGCTGATTTGCCACAGACAAGATACTGACTGGGAAACAAATATTTTCTGAATTAGAACTAGGGCCGAATACCCAGAGAATTTAACAGATCCCAGGGAGAGGTTACAACCCGATCAAAATGCTCTATATATAGAATGGCTACCTGTGAGAATTACCCAGCAGTAAACTGATCAAAGGGCTTAGGTGCCTGTATGTACCACAAGGTCAGTTTATACTGATTAGTCAGACACCACAATTACCCCGAGCTATCAGCTTGCAATACTCCATCTTGGTTTTACAGGTCTGTTTCATTCTGCATCAAGGCTTTTCTGTGCCAACCTGCATCCGTGTGTGTACACACACATACACCCACCCCCACTGCCAGCGAGCTCAGTGCTCCAGCTGTGACGTGACAGTCACATGAGTGAATTAACAATGACATTAATGAAGGTCTTACCAGGAACACATCAGTAGGTTGAACCAAACGGGTTAAGTTTGAGCCCTGGTCTTTGCTGAGGCTGAGCTTGCAGATCTCAGTGAGAGCACTGCAATTTTCCTCAACACTCTCAGGAGGTAGAGATGGGGTACAAGGGCTTTAATAAACAAGCAGAGTCTGTTTCCACTGGCAGACACATTGGTAACCAGTTAAGACCTTTACAAATTTGATGAATAAAGTATAATTTGGGGGGAAAATTGGCAAAAGAGCGAGGGGGAAGATGAGGAATTGTTTTGTTTTAAATCGCAGCTGGTGAGGATCTGGACTGCAGTTTTTTTTTAATTCATTCGTGGGACATGGGCGTCGCTGGCTAGGCCAACATTTATTGCCCATTCCTAGTTGCCCTTAAGATGGTGGCGAGTTGCCTTCTTGAATCGCTGCAGTCCACGAGTTGCATCTGGAAGCAGTAATTTTTGGAAGAATTGGATAGATATTTAGAGGAGAAATTGCAAAGCTACAGGTTAGGAGCTGGAGGAGAGTGTGGAACTAATTAGATAGCCCCTTTTAAACATGCCCTGACAAGTATGATGGGCCAACTGGTTTCTGTGCTAGGATATGGGGCTCAGAGGTAGGAAATCCAAGATTCCTTACTTCTCATTACACTCCAGTGACATAGAACATAGAAACCCTACAGTGCAGAAACAGGCCATTCGGCCCATCGAGTCTGCACCGACCACAATCCCACCCAAGCCCTACTCCCATATCCCTACACATTTACCCGCTAATCCCTCTAATCTACAAATCTCAGGACACTAAGGGATCATTTTTAGCATGGCCAATCAACCTAACCCACACATCTTCGGACTGTGGGAGGAAACCGGAGCACCCGGAGAAAACCCACGCAGACACGAGGAGAATGTGCAAACTCCACACAAGACAGTGACCCAAGTCGGGAATCGAACCCAGGTCCCTGGAGCTGTGAAGTAGCAGTGCTAACCACTGTGCTATCCCTTGCCCTGTGAGGGGAAGGGAGGGGGGTAATGCTGCTTTAATCAAGGACCAAGCTGGTCTATAATGTCTTCCAATTAAATTGCCTGGTAACGCACACCAGCTCAACTCACATTGAGAATGACCACTAAAGGCCTCTTCTGCCTCCCTGCAAAACCACAGCTTAATGAAAGTCAGCCTTTCCCAGTTTAATTTTAAATTCCCTGTAAATCCCAGCCTTGCTGCATCCTAAAAATACTTTTAAACTAGATCTTTGACATTCCCTTTAATTTAGATTTCTGTTCCTCCCCACTGCCCTCAGCTCACACTCCACCATTATTCTCCTTCCAGCCTCAGATACTTTTATACAAGCAGCGTCGGTGTAAAAAGCTGTCGTTTCGAAAGGAAAGGAACAGGGGCAAAGTTTGTGTAATTTTTCACTACATCCATACAAAGGTTGCTCCACAGAAACAGGCCGGTGACGCTTTGACCAAGCTCCTGCTAATGTTATTTCACTGGTTTGACACAATATTGTTTCAATTACACAATTAAACTGCTGTGAAAAGTATACGCTGCAAGATTCCTAATAGGAACACTATCCCCCACCTAGATTTTGCGTTTTATTTTCATGCTTGACAAGCCCACTGCAAGGTTACTGCCACCATTTTGAACAGAACATTGACCAAGGAAGTAGTCAGAGCGTGCCTATCATTGGCTGGGTGTTTTTATTTAAATTCCACCCAATTAGTATGCCCAATCAGATTAGGTCCATGGGTTCATTCCCAGACCACGCCAAGTTAATTCATCACAGCAGTAACACGCGGAGGCACCACGGCCTATCCAAGTGTCCTTGGGCTAGGAAGGATTCGATTTTCCCAGGTTTTCATACCCTGTGCCAGTGTCAGTAGTATAGACTAGGGCTCAGTTGTGATAGTTCAACAGCCATCGAGACAGTCACAGCTCACACGGCCATTCAAGCAAGGTACAAGAAACCCGGGCAAAAGCTACAGAGGAAAATTGGAGGGACATCTGGTCAGTTTCTCTGTACCGCAGGCCTCACGAGGTTTCAGTAACTACACTAAGAAGCTTCCCGCAATCACAGGTGATTGGCCCTCTTGCCCTGTGAGGGGAGAAACAGAGAGACGATGCTTCTACTTGTGGCCAAATCCAAAACCAGAAACCACAATACAATAGAGTCACTAATAGATCCAGCAAGGGATAGAATCATAGAATCCTACAGTGCAGAAAGAGGCCATTCGGCCCATCGAGTCTGCACCGACCACAATCCCACCCAGGCCCTATCCACATATCCCTACATATTTACCCACTAGCCCATGCATCCCGGGACACTAAGGGGCAATTTAGCATGGCCAATCAACCTAGCCCGCACATCTTCGGACTGTGGGAGGAAACCGGAGCACCCGGAGGAAACCCACGCAGACACAGGGAGAACGTGCAAACTCCACACAGACAGCGACCCGAGCCGGGATTCGAACCCAGCTCCCTGGAGCTGTGAAGCAGCAGTGCTAACCACTGTGCTGCCGTGCCGCCCAAATACAGGAGAAATGTCTTTATTTAGACACAGGTCAGAATCTGGAACTCACTGACGCGGTGGAGACGAATAGCATCAAAGCTTTTAAGGGGGGGGGGGGGGGGGGGGGGGGGGGAAGTTAAATGCACAAGGGGAGAAAGGAACAGAATTAAACCCGATTGGGAAAGGCGAGATGGGGGTGGGAGATTCACCTGAAGCATAAACACCGGTATGGAGCAGCTGGGCTGAACAGTCTGTTTTTGTATCTGTTTTTGACAATGAGGAGAGGTGGTGTGAACCTGCATGCAGTGCTGTGTCGCTGCAGTCCTTTACACCAAAGCATTGGGAACTTCATTAATACATTTTTAAAATTCACTGCATGCTTCCGGAGACATGACAAATTTGGGTTAATGGCTGCAGGCTTCTAGATCCTCAGAGAAGGCAAATCTCCAAAGCCAATACTGCAGAACAGAGCAGTCAGCTCAGAGAAATGGGAGGCTGCACGATGAATAACACCTGACTAATAAACGGGTTACTGTGACCGAGTGGGTTAAGGCTCGGCCCTGTACAGCACTCAGCCATGCAGACTAGGAGCTGGTCGGGGTTTATCTCTGGTCAGTGCTCAGTTAGCTGATCTCGGCTGTGATGGCCGCAAGGGTGCCAGGCCGGAAGAGGGAGAAAGTTCCTGCTCCTGATCAGCAGCCAGCCATTTCTGCTGGAAAAGTGGGAACGTGGACAACAGGATCCATTTTGACGGAAAGGCCCTCTGCTCGTGAGTGCGCTGCTGCAATGCACTGCCTCGTCACCTGGGCAGGACACCTCCAGCCTACACAGGACTGCATCCACCCCAGAAACAACACCCTCAGCTCAGGAAAGAGAAATTGGCACGAGCACAGCTTCCTCTTTAATACGCTGACATCAGCTGCAAAACCGAGAGGGGTAGACGAGCTGAACTGAACACTCGAAATGATGGCGATGCAGTGGTTTAGTGTACTGCTCGGGGTTTGTAGAATCAATGTCAAGGGGAAGGCTAATCTCCTGAAGGTCAAAAGGAAAAATAAGACAAACGTTTGGGACACTCTTGGCTCAACAAATCACCAACCTGAGAGACAGCAGGTATAAATGGGCGGCACGGTAGCACAGTGGTTAGCACTGCTGCTTCACAGCTCCAGGGACCTGGGTTCGATTCCCGGCTCGGGTCACTGTCTGTGTGGAGTTTGCACATTCTCCTCGTGTCTGCGCGGGTTTCCTCCGGGTGCACCGGTTTCCTCCCACAGTCCAAAGATGTGCGGGTTAGGTTGATTGGCCATGCTAAAAATTGCCCCTTAGTGTCCTGAGATGCGTAGGTTAGATGAATTAGTGGGTAAAATATGTAGGGATATGGGGGTAGGGCCTGGGTGGGATTGTGGTCGGTGCAGACTCGACGGGCCGAGTAGGGTTTCTATGATAACCATCACTGCAACTTGACTGAGTCAGATGGGAAAGGTCACAGATTGACCTTCAACACTGGGCAACCAAGTGGAAAGCAATTCCATCCACCCCAGGATTGGATTCCCAGTTTTTGGCAAGCTTTGCATGCAAGGCAGGTCACACCAGCTCTGGGTCATTGGACGACACGCCAAGTCTCAGCCCATCAATACGAGGAGGCCTCTCAGCCCCGCCAGCAGATAGGGCAATGTACTAGCCCGCTGTGTCACCAAATCCCACTCAGGAAATTTTCACCCACACTGATCAACATATGGAACAGACATCCAGCTAGAGTAGCGGCAAGTACAAATTGTGAAACCATTTCAGAAACAATTGGTCATACAATACAGGAGGCCATTCTGTCCATCACATCTGTACTAACTCTTGCAAAGAGCCATCCAATCAGTCTGTTTCAACATAGCGCTGCAATTGTCTCCTTTCCAAATATTTATCCAATTCAGTTCTTAAAGTTTCTCTCTCTCCCTCACCTTCAGCCCCCCCCCCCCTCCAAAAAAAAACCACTGGATTATTTTGCCAATTAACTTAAATCTGCAACTTCAGGTAACAAACCCTGACAGTGAGTTTCTCCCAATATACGCTCTCAAAACTCCTCCATTTTGAGCACCTAGCAGAACGCTACCTATCCTATTAACCTGTTCTGCTATAAAGCGAACCCCTGCCATTCTGAACTCCTATAACAAGTTCCTCACCCCTGGCAGAATTCTAATAAATGCCCTCCTCACCAAAGCTTTGACAGCTTTCCTAAAACGTGGCGTCAGAATTGGACAATGGCCCAGCCTCGGATTTACAAAGGTGCGGCATCGCCTCCTTATTTTTGTATTTTCGGCCTCGTTTATGAAGACAATATTGCAGCAGTGCTGGGTTTTTTTTGAAAAATTAAACAGCCTTAATAACTTGCCTGAGATTTTTTTGCATGCGAATCCCCAAATATCTCTGGTCCCGCACTCCTTTTAAAATTAGACCATTCAATTTACAAAACCCATAATTTTCTATCAAAAATTCCTCACTTCACACTGATCTGCGCTAAATTATCTGCAATGGGTCTGCCCATTTCACCAGTCTGTCCATGCGAATAGGGTACCCGAGGATGCATAAATCAAAAGTGGGCCAAACAGCCTCCCTCATCCATAATTACCTGGCAATCCAGGGAAATGGCCAGTTGCTCCCCCTTGGTGGCAAAGGAACTAGACAGAGGTGAAGCAGGAGCCAAAAAAAACTGTTTGCATGTGGTACAGTGAGTTCTACTGGGGTCTCTGAAAGTCTCAATCCACCAAACAGTCAATGCTACTACCATCTGCAGGTCTTGAATCGCCACCTTCTTTCACTGTCGCAGGGTCAAAATTCTGGCACTCCCTCGCTACTGCCCCTACACCACACGGACCGCAGCAATTCAGAAGGCAGCTCACCACCACAAGGGCAATTAGGGATGGGCAATAAATGCTGGCCTGGTCAAGCAACGTCCACTTGCCGCGAAAGAATTAAAAAAAAAATGTTGGATGAAGATTCTTCCTGCTGGTAAACTTGGAACAGGTTAGCCCAGACTGGCAATTGCCAACCAGTTTTCCAAATACCTGTAGAATCAGGAGTAGGTGGAAATAAATAAAGCAATGCAGTGAACAGAAAGTCATCCTATGCAGATCAGGGTTATTGGAGAGACTTGCGTATAATTTTACCAAACTCGACTCTTTTTAAAGAACTGCATTTAAAGAATCTGACTCAGGCATCACTATTTTCCTGACAATTTTTAAAATTAATTTGTGGGGACAGGGGGTGTCACTGGCCCATTTCTCATAGAATCATCAAATCCTTACAGCATAGAAGAGGCCATTCAGCCCATCAAGTCTGCGCCAACTCTCTGACAGAGTATTTTACCCAGGCCCTCTCCCCACCCTACCACTGTAATCCCATATATTTAACCATGGCTAATCCCACCTACACTGCATATTTTGGGACACTAAGGGGCAATTTACCATGGCCAATCCGCCTAACCTACACATCTTTGGAGTGCGAGGGGAAACTGGAACAGCCGGAGGAAACCCACGCAGACACGGAGAACGTGCAAACGCCACACAGTCACCCAAGGCCGGAATTGAACCCAGATCCTTGGCACTGTGAAGCAGTAGTGCTAACCATCGTGCCACCAAGTCGCCCCATTCCTAGTTGCCCTTGGAGGGCAGTTGAGAGTCAACCACATTGCTGTGGCTCTGGAGTCACAGGGGGGCAGCATGACAGTACAGTACTGCTGCCTCACAGCACCAAGGACTAGGGTTCGATTTCCAGCTTGGTTAGTGTGTGTGTGGAATCTGCACGTGCTCTGGTTTCCTCCCATAGTCTGAAAGGCGTGCTGGTTAGGTGCATTGGCCAAGGTAAAATTCTCCCTCAGGTGTACCCATAAAGGCATCGGAATGTGGCAACTAAGGGATTTTCACAGTAACTTCATTGCAGTGTTAATGTAAGTGGCACTAATAAATAAATAAAACATGGGCTAGATCAGGCAAGGACAGCAGATTTCCTTCCCTAAATGGACATCAGTGAACCAAATGGGTTTTCCCAACAATCAAAAATGGTTTCATGGTCATCAGTTGATTCTAAAATTCCAGATTTTTAAAAATTCAAATTCCACCATCTGCCGCGGCAGTATTCGAACCTGGTTCCCTGACGAAGGGTCATAGAGACGTGAAATATTGGCTCTGTTCTCTCTCCACAGATGCTGTCAGACCCACTGGGATTTTCCAGCATTTTCTGCTTTTGTTCCCCAGAACATTAGCTGGATTAATAGTCTAGCGATAATACCACAGGGCCATCGGGCCTCCCCTATTGCAGAGCACTGATGCCCTGCCAGGGGTGATGATCCAATTGCGTACGCCAAGGGAGCTGCTTCCAACTGTCTTGCTCGGCCGTTTCAGAGGTCAACTACATTGTTGTGGCTTTAGAGTCACATAGAACCATAGAACATTACAGCACAGAAACAGGCCTTTTGGCCCTTCTTGGTTGTGCCGAACCATTTTTCTGCCTAGTCCCACTGACCTGCACCTGGACCATATCCCTCCACACCCCTCTCATCCCATGTACCTGTCCCAAGTTTTTCTTAAATGTTAAAAGTGAGCCCGCATTCACCACTTCATCTATACTCGTTGGAATTTAGAAGGCTATGGGGGGATCTTATAGAGACCTATAAGATAATGAAGGGGCTGGATAGGGTAGAGGTGGAGAGATTCTTTCCACTTCGAAAGGAAGCTAGAACTAGAGGGCACAGCCTCAAAATAAAGGGGGGTCAGTTTAGGACAGAGTTGAGGAGGAACTTCTTCTCTCAGAGGGTGGTGAATCTCTGGAATTCTCTGCCCACTGAAGTGGTGGAGGCTACCTCGTTGAATATGTTTAAATCACAGATAGATGGATTCCTGATCGGTAAGGGAATTAGGGGTTATAGGGATCAGGCGGGTAAGTGGAACTGATCCACTTCAGATCAGCCATGATCTTATTGAATGGCCGGGTGGGCTAGATGGCCTACTCCTGCTCCTATTTCTTATGTTCTTAGAACATGTAGACCAGACCGGGTAAGGCTGGCAGACTTCCATCCCTAAAAGGAAGTTAGTGACCCAGATGGGTTTTTACAACAATCGACAACGGTTTCATGGTCATCAGTAGATTCTTAATTCCTGATTTCTTTTAAAAATTAATTTATTTCAACTTTCACCACCTGCCCCGGTCCCCAGAACATTAGCTGGATTAATAGTCTGGCCACAGCACCACTTAGGCCATTGCCATCCAATTGTATATAAAAAAAGGGAGCCTAGGCAGAAGCAGCCCAAATAAGGAGCCCTAGAGGCTGAAGGCAGCACTGCAGGGCCAGTGGACTGGGCTGGCGCTGCTGCATCTCGGGAGTTGGAGTCCGCCCCCGGGGCACTGAGCCTGCGCCCCCGGGAAGGGGGAACTACAATTCCCAGCGTGCAGCGCGGGGCTGGGCAGCGGGCATGCGCACTGGTGAGGAAGGGGAGAGGACAGGGCGGCCGGCGGGCGCAGGCGCAATCCCTCCTTCCCTCCCTCCATTGCTCAATATTTAAATGTCCCTGGACCCATCCCCTCCCCCACACACAGCCACCTCCTCTCACACACAAATTCCATTAAAAAAATAACCTGAGGAAAAAAAAAGAGGGGAGAAAATAACCTCTAAAAAGACACTTTCCCCTTCATCAATCTGTGAAATAATTCAGGAGCTGGGAGGAGAAGAGGAAAAAAATACAAAAAAAATCCCCTCCAACTTCAAAAAAAAGGGTCCAACCCAAGGACTTTAACCTTCCCAAATCCCCTAAACCTTATCTTAATCCAGAACTGGCTAGGCATTCGTTTGATAAAAAGCTAGTTAAA